>NC_046657.1:69484156-69487002 GCF_010883055.1 Belonocnema kinseyi
CGTTTAGTACCTAATAGTTTACATAATTCGGCAAAGAGCGCTGATTCAAATTGACGCCCTTGATCGGTTGTGATTCGCGAGGGAACACCAAAACGAGAAATCAAAGTTGATAACAAAGCTTTGGCGACAGTAGCGGCTTCCATATCAGCCATTGGAATAACTTCGGGTCAGCGAGAAAAGCGGTCGACACATGTTAAGCAATACCTAAAACCTTGGCAATAACTCATGGTAATAATATCTGTATGGATATTTTCAAAACGATTAACTAATTTCTCGAATTGTTCGATTGGAGCAGAAACATGTCGAGTGACTTTGCATCGCTGGCACGGGATACACGCGAGCGTCCAGTCTCTACAATCTTTATTAATAGATGGCCAAACAAAACGCGAAGTGACGAGCTTTTGTGTAGCGCGCATTCCTGGATGTGATAGACTATGCAGCGATTTAAATACAGCGCGACGTAAAGATACTGGGACGAAAGGCCGTACGACGTTGTTCGTCGTTTCACAATATAAATGCACGTTTTGATCCGGGAAATGAACTTTACGCAACTTAAGGGACGTTTTATCAATCGCAAGTAGGTCGCGTAATTCAGCATCGTCTTTCTGGGCGGAGGCGAGAGTATCGTGATCAACCGACAAAGAAATGGCTTCTATGTGAGATAATGGATCGGCAACATAATTTTCGGTACCTTTAATATGCCTGACGTCTGTGGTAAATTGAGAAATGTAGTCTAAATAGCGAAATTGACGCGGAGAACATTTATCTAAATTCTGATTAAAAGCATAAGTTATGGGTTTGTGGTCGGTAAAAATCATAAAGTCTGAAGCTTCTACCTGGTGACGAAAACGTTTAATAGCGCAATAAATTGCGTAGAGCTCGCGGTCATATGCGCTATACTTGCGTTCGGTATTCGTCAACGACTTTGTATAAAAAGCTAGTGGTTGCCATGCACCATTTACGCGTTGTTGCAGTACGTCACCGATTGCAAAATCCGAAGCGTCTACAACGATGCTAAGAGGCGCGACAGGTACGGGGTGCGCGAGCAGCGTTGCGTTTGCAAGCGCGCTTTTTGAGTTATTAAAAGCGTCGCGGGCTATGTCAGTCCAATTGTCGGGATCTTTACCTTTTTTATTGCCGCTTAATAGTTCGTTGAAAGGGTGTAAAATTTCGGCGGCGTGAAGCACGAATCTACGATAGAAATTGAACATACCGAGGTAACGACGCAAGCTTTTAACCGTAGTAGGCAATGTAAATTTTGAAACCGCATCAACGCGTTCTTGCATGGGGAAAATACCGTCGGAGTTTACCGTGTAACCGAGAAAAGTTATTTCGCTTTTGCCAAAAACACATTTCGCCGGATTGATCACGACACCGTACGCCGAGAAGCGATAGAATAAAATTTTTAAATGCTCCAAATGCTGCTCTTCACTTTCAGACGCGATCAAAAAATCGTCGATGTACGCGTAAACAAAGTCAAGTCCGCGAATGATTTCGTCAACAAAACGCTGACAAGTTTGCGCTGCGTTACGTAGACCAAACATCATCATTAAAGGCTCGAAAAGACCGAAAGGCGTGACAATCGCAGCTTTCTCGACGTCTTCAGGCGCAATAGGAATTTGATTAAATGCACGTACGAGATAAATTTTTGTAAATACCTTTTTACCATGTAGATTCTGCGCGAAGTCTTCGATGTGTGGTGGAGTGTACCTGTCAGGAACTATACGAGCGTTGAGCGCTCGATAGTCGCCGCATGGTCGCGGGCTGCCGTCCTTCTTGAGTACGACGTGGAGAAGCGTCAACTGGGGGCTCTTCGAAGGTCGCATGATGCCCTGCTGCATCATCATGTCGAATTCGGCCTTGACTTATTTCAGGCGGTCGACTGCAAGGCGCCGAGGCTTGGCGTGAACAGGAGGGCCGGCGGTCGTCTCGATATGATGCTGAATGCGATGCTTGATTGTTTCTTTGCGAAACACGGGCGGCCGCGTCAAATCTAGATACTGTGCGAGTAACTGGTGATACTCTGAAGCAACGACCACAGTTTTCACAACGAACACATCTTCACCGGCCGTAAATCCGCAGGTTGATAGGCCGGTCACGTTATCGGTCAGAGTCTTATTTTTCGGATCAATTATCAAACCATAGTGTGAAAGAAAGTCAACTCCGATTATCGCGGAATTCACATCGGCGATCACGAACGGCCACTTAAACTCGCGGCGTAGCGATAGATCTAAGTTGAGCGTCACATTTCCATAAGTCATGATTTTCGAACCGTTTCCTGCAAAAATTTCGTACTCACACTTTTTAACTTTTCCGCTCAACCATTTACGCGGGTACACGCACAAGTCAGCACCAGTATCCACGAGAAACGATTTGCGAGTGTTTAGGTCTTTCACTTAAATTCGGCGTTGTGCCAATCCGTCAGTGCTTGCCGCGTTCACTGTTGGCACGCATCGTTTCCCGAACAGGTGCAGGGTCCACGGCACTTAGTCGCCTTTTCTTTGAAACGGCGATGATAGAAACATAACCAGTCACTGGCAGAGTCGTCGCGGGCGTTGCTGATCGGTTTTGAGAACCACGCGATTCGTTATGAGAACCGTGTGAGCGCGAGCGGTTGCGTTCCTGCGTGAGAGCGTTCACCTATAGCATCAGCTGCTGAATCTGCTCAACTAACCCGGTAAAATCACTGACGGCACTCACTTGGTTTTGCGGGGCTAACTTCGTGCACTGAGTCTGCGAGCTTGAGAATCGTGTCGATATCGGTTGCGCTGGAAGCTGCCATCACGGTCCGAATATGTGAGGGTAGGCGAGTCTTCCATACCTCGAGGATGAAGTCTTCAGGGGTC
>NC_046657.1:69487102-69494428 GCF_010883055.1 Belonocnema kinseyi
TTGCCAGACTCTGGTGGGCTTGTAAGAACATCTTCGACTTTTTCGATAGCTCTCTCTGTAAGACAAGATATCGCGTTGTGGTACTTCGCGTTGTCATCCTCAGTGTTTGAAGTAGCAAACTGCACTTCCAACAGCGTAAACCACACTTTGATTTTGTTTTCGAGGAACACGGGTGGGCGGAAGGGTCGCGGCGTTTGCACATTGACGATGGGCCCAGCGCCGTTAGCTTGAGCCTGGCCATTTACCGCAACGTTGTCTGGCATTGTTAAAACGATTCACTTCACAAAAAGAAAACTTCAGTTTTATAAAAATCACTTTTTGTTTCACCTTATTAAGATCACGTCGAGGTCACCAATTTGAAGCCGGGAGCGTAAGGTGAAATAAGGTGTTCTGCTAGACGCTATATACGTGAATAAACGATTGCGATTTATTCAAAGTAATTAACACAAAATACATAGGTTTACAATACTGCGCGACTCGGCGGAACGCAAAACCACGAAACTGGCAGAAGGCCGAGTTGTTAGCTAATTGCGAGTTCGGGCTAGAGTGCCGAAAGACCCCCCAGCTACGAGGCGCTTCTCCTCGGAAAATCCGGTGGAAAGGGCAAGTCCCTCCCACGAGGTCCGAGGAAGCGGGTAGCTGGGACCGAGGGTTAATATTCATAAAATCGAAGGTCGGGCGTGCGCTTTCCCTTAAGCAAACACATTAACGCGGATGCGAAGCCATGGACGTTAAGTGCGGACGACCGTAAGTCTCCGGCGCGTCGTTTCAGATTTACGAATTTACAGTGTTTGTAGAAAGTGATAAACTTCTGTCAAACACGTGGAGGGAAAGAGCACGCCACAACTTTATATATATTTATTTGCACCAAAAGTGCTTTAGGGAGTTCTTTTTTATTTTGCAGGATTTAAAGAATATGTTGAGAACAAATTTGAATCATGTTTCCAAAATTGCAAACATAATTTAAAATTAGAAGCGATTCCAAATTTTTTTAATATGTATATTTTATTTTTGAATCAAATTATTTATTTAGGAGAAAAAAATCATTGCAAGAAATTACAGTAAATCTCTTCTATAGCGCCGATTTTGGGGCCGACGGTGGGTGCGGAAAAATTCATCATAGCCCGCTTTGCTTTTGTTCATTCACATCTCAGTGACAACCACAGACCCCGCGCAGCTCCTGTCCCAAATCGCAAAGTATTCTAGACGGCATCAGACTCGCTGTATGTGTTGCCTCTTTCGCTCTTCCCTCCTCGTGTCTCCTCCAACCGATCTGACCTGATCGTAACCAAAGTCCAGCGAGTGCGAAGAGATAGACGATGGAGCGAAAGAAAATAAATTCAGAATAGCGTTCGGCCATTCAATTTCTGAAACACTGATGGTCGCTTGGATACCCAGGGCAGAGTTAATTGGCGCGGCACCCTGTGGCAGCTCCGTTAATGAAAATATATTCATTGAGTAAAAATGATTTAAAAAATAACTTTTAATGCTGTATAGCAAAATAAATTTGATAAAAGTAGCTCGCCGCGTCATCACAGAATGCAGATTTTATTAAAAATAAAACTTTCAATTGTACAATATCACAATAGAAGAATTGAACACTGTTTTTTATAAACACTAATACGAGAAATGGCTCTGCCCTGTTCGCCCCTGACCTGTAGCTGTTCTTAGGTATTTTCACTTCAAAAATCAGCTAACTTCAATTCGTTAAAAGCTGAGGGGAAACAATGGATCAAATTCATAGAAAAAACCTTTATTTCTGTAATATCTTTGTAATTAATAATAATTATTATCTTTTTTTTATTTTAGCAAAAAGTAATTAAAAAATAAAAACTAATTTTTAAGTACACTTATACAGAAAAAATTAGCTTTTTCGAAAATATTAGCAAAATAGGGCAAAAATGAACTGAATCCTATGCATTTGGTCCCTTGTTTTCACCTCAGCAATCTACAAATTGAAATTAGCTGTTGATTGAATTGAAAATACCTAATATTGTCTGATGAAATTAGAGCACATTGTAACGTCTTAAAAATAATTTTTTTTTAAATTTGATTCACCATAGAAGTATTTTTCTAAATGATCATCACCGTTGACAGTTGCTGAAAATTCGAAATATTTTATTAGATTTTTTGTAAAATAAAATTTGTATACAACATTGAAATTAAAAGATAATTTTATTATTTATTACAAAAGGCACAAAATAGCGTTCAATGATTCAATTATGGTAGCTTTCAATTTTACTCTGGGCCTTTTCTAATAGGTTTAGGGAAAAATTCCCAATTACAAAACTGGGCCCATAGTGTGAATTACTGTGAATCCACTACTCTTTGATTTTTCGACTTGAAATTGTTTTGGTGTACCTTTGAATATAGCAATCTTTTTTCTGCTCCGTTACCGACACAACTTACTAGCGGGAAGAGTACTTTCGAACTACAGCAGAAAAGCATGAAAAGCAGATGTAAGGGGTCGGATCCTATACTGACGGGGGCGCACCTGCATTCAGCCAACGGTGAAATTCCAGCAGCCGCTTAAAGCGACCCCACCCATCAAAAGTATAAATATAAAAGTTTGAGTTATCACAATAAAAGCATAATTATCTTTTTGGATATAGTAAAATAGATTTTCAAATTAAAATAATTTAATTAAAAATATTTATAAATAATAATATAATAATTAATCCCAGAAAATAATAACTTTAGACGACCGACAGGTTAAGCAATGGCTTAAGCAAATGAAAATTAAATACATAATTACCAAACATGTCAAAAAAAAATTTCATTCTTTAAATTCATTAAGTGTATCATTCATCTCGAAAAATAAAAAGCTGTAACGATTTACATTCGCTCGAAAGTGAAATATGTTGTTATTTAAAGGAAATAAGGCGATACGTATTTTTCTGATTTTCAATCGGAATTTTTTCTAAAAAGTTATGCGTATTTGAATTTTCTGTATTGTTTTTCAAAAAATCAGAATATTTTTATTTAAACTCTATAACTTTCGCACTGACTGAGATATGCGCTATTTTCTCTTTGATTCTAATATCGCTCATCGTCTTTTTTCATATCTGACAGACAATTGAAAAAAGGTTCAAAATTTAAAAAATGACAGCGGTTTTTCTGAAAAATTAAAAACAATTAACTCAAAAAACCAACTTTGAATTTGTTGTCAATATTTTTGTTTGAACTTGTACTTTTATAATAAAGATATCTTTTAAGTTTGTTGCTTGCTTAATAACTTTTGTAGCCAATAGAATTCTTTTTTGTTGCAATCGAATTTTCTACTTCTTCTTGGAAACAATGATAGACACGAAAAAATGTTAGGATAAAAGTTTGCACATCTCAAACAATTATATGAAAAACGCCTCTTGTTTTTTTGCCAAAGAGTTGGATGTAACGTGTACCTAAAATAAAAAATTGTTTCTTCAAAATGTGATAGTTTAAACCAATTTATTTTTATATGACGAGGGATCGATGACTCATTCCTGATACATTCACTAAATATTCCCATAAACATATTCTTTCAATACTCCTAGATATTCTTCTTGGTATTCTTGATATACTTTATAGTCTCAAATATTTTTGATATTCCGAGATATCCCTAAATCTTTACCAATATTTTGACAAATTCCTCATTTTCCCTTTGTGCTCTACAAGTTTTTGATGATTCCAAATTATTTCAAATGATTTAAAAAATTTTTAAGAAATGTCAGAAGTGTTTATGTATTATTGTGTAATGAACAAATATTTTCAAGTGTTTAAAAGTACTTTAATACATTTCAAAATAATTTAACGGGATTTAAAAATTCTTTTGAATTAAAAAGATTATAGTTTACTAATGAATTTCAAAAGATTTCAAGCAATTTTAAAGAATTTCAAAAGATTTAAAAAGATTCTAGAAGAGTTTAAAAATGTACAAGAATTTTCAAGAGATTTCAAAGAGTTTAAAATGCTTTTTATGAGTTCAAAAGATTTTTGGTGATTTTAAGGGATTTTGTGGCATTTCAATGGATTTAATATGGTTTAAAAATTGAGTAAACGAATTTAAAATCTTACAAAGTATTTGAAATGATTTTTAAAAATTCAAGAGTTTAAGAATTTTCACGTCATTAAAAATATTTTCAATTATTTAAACAGACTTTCAGGAAATTCAGTAGAATTTAAATGAGTTTAAAATTTTTTAAGTAATTCTAAGATATAAATAATTTTCTTAAATTCTTTAAAGCATGTTAAATCTCTTGACGGCAGACGGCTGTGCGCAGCTGTCGGTTATAATTCAGATTTTTTTGTCATACTTTCAGCTAGGTTAGCCGAGAGGCTTTAGGAGTTAGAATTAGGAATTATAGAGATGCAAAACACTTATAGGGTTCGAACCCCGCAACGAATAAAAATTTTCATAGCGGGAGATTATAAACAGTGTAGTGATTGTGTGATAGGAAATAATCGTCACCTTAAACATTTGAAAAAATATTAGAGTATAATAGTAATAATATAATAATACAAAAGATTAATTTTTAGCGGCGAAAAATCGGTTATCACTTTATAGAACTGAATTTTCCATCTGGGATCAATCTAAAATGCTTTACTTTTTAATATTTTAAATTTCTATTGGTTTAAGTAAGAAAGATTTTGGTTAGAAATAGTTTAAATTGAAAACGATTGAAATTTACGAAAACAATTTATAATGACTGAATTTTAAAATTGTTTCATTTTGAATCAATTTATAATTGCTTTTTAAAATTGTTAATAAAATCAAAAATAATTTTTTAATAACTGCAAGAATTGTGTCACGGAGGGTCGAATACGGCACCCAAAATTACGCGAGAAAGCACTTTCAGAAACTGCGTTTTTGCCTAACACCGACGGCATCTCAGAGGACGTGACGTTACACAAGAAAGCAGTCCAAAGATACTGCTATCTTGAAATTATGGGACCTCAGCAAAAAGCAGTATCTACAAATAAAGTTATTACAAATTGCTAAATGAACACAAATAATTATAAAAATTGTGAAAAGGAAGCAATATATTAACTTCGCTCAGTTCTTGATTGTTGAAGAAAGGTACAGACAACAATTTTTTTTAATTTGAAAAGAATTTTTTACAAAGAAGTTTTGGCGATTGACTGTAAGCCCGTCCGTCTGTCCGTTCATAACCACGATAACTCTCAATAAAATAAACAAATCAAATCGCGCTTTGATACACTTTATTCGTTTTAAAAGAAAGCACGATCTCGTTAACCCGCTATGTGGGATCAAAAATTAAAAAAACAAGGATTGTTGTCTGGATGTTAGGGGATTTTTTGAAATTTTTTGAAATTTTTCATTATTTTAGGGGTTGAAAACGGGGTGTTCCGGATGAGATATGGAAATGAAACTGTTTTTAGTGTCTTTGAACATCAGATGCAACCATTCTGAGGCATCACATTTTAGGTCTGGAAGTGATGGGATTTAAAAAAATTGTTTAAAATTTTTCAATATTTTAGGGGTTGAAAACGAGGATGTTCTGGATGAGATAGGGTAATGAAACTTTTTTTTAGTATTTTTGGTCATCAGATGGAATAGTTCTGAAGCATAAAATTTTAGGTCTGGATGTTAGGGGATTTTCCCCGATTTCTCATTGTTTTAGGGGATGAAAACGAGGATGTTCCGAATAAGATAGGGGGTTGAAACGTTTACGGGTACCGTCGGTCATCAAATAGATTTATTTAGAACTTTCAAATTTTAGGTCTCGCGCAAAATTCTTTTTTTGTAAATTCGTTTTTTTTAAACGTTGCCAACTTCAACGAGGTCCTTAAATGAGCCTGAAATGATGCAAGAGAAAAGAAAGAAAACTTTTTTCGCAAATTACTTTAAACAATAATTGTTTAAACAATTTTTTGTTTTACTTAAATATCATATTTATGGAGCCCCAAGTAAGCCTCAGCGTAGGGTGAAGGAAGAAATTGTTTACTTTATTTTTACTAGAATAGTCTAAACAAAAATTGTTTAAACAAATTTTTTCATTTTTCATTATCACATTCCCAGAGCCCTAAATAAGTCCTAAATTATTATATGAGTTGACTTTTCCGTGAAATCATTTTAGCACGTTTTACAGCAATGTTCGGCTAGCTTAACGTGAAGCTAAGGCAAACACTATTTTTTACAAAAAATAAAAGAGCCAAAAATTTGTTACCATGGGCCTAAATTAGCCCTAAATGAGCCCCAAATTATGAAATAGGTTGCATCTCTATACCTTTATAGTGTGTTTCCAGCTTAAAATACCTCGTATTGGTTTTCAGACAAATAATTTATTTTTATAATTGTACCAATTTAGTACGATGAACACAATGCGTGGTGCCTTATGTGTTATTACTTAAATTTTCAACCTAATATCTAAATACCGTGTAGTCTTCGGGTTGATAATAAAAATGTGGGTAATGTAGGCATCGAGCTAACATTAAAAGGCTTTAAGCCCCGACATGAAAGTCGTAAATAATTTCCAAATAAAATGATCTACATCTGAAACAGTTAATAAATTATCTTGTATTATGGAAATACTGCCCTTCGGTTACCTCTTTTAAAAAGTATTTAAGTTGTTTGTATACAAAATTAGTATTTTTTCGGTTATTGCTAAATATTATTTTCCGTAGGTTGCAAAGCTTCTAAAGGTTCGGACTAATAGTAAGTTTCGGTATAAGGTGCAAAGTGTTTTGAATAGTATGACTTCAACGGAGAACATTAACAATGGAGGTAAGTTGAGAAATACGAGGGTAGTTCAATAAGTCCTTAGAATGAAGTATAAAAAAAATTTTTTTTGGGTAAATTTTTTTATATTTTTCAACATAATCTCCTTGGAGCTCTATACACTTGGTCAATCGCTTTTCAAGTTTTTTTAATCCTTCAGAAAAGTGCGTTTTCGGAAGTTCCTCAAAATAAGCACTTACATTTTAGTTCTTCAATTTTAGCCATTGGAACAAAGCATGTGTGAACTCGGGCGTTGTCGTGATGAAAGAGAATTTTTTTTCTCGCCAAATGTGGTCGTTTTTTTTTTAATTTCTTCTTTCAGCTGCTCTAATAATGATGCATAATATTCACCAGTGACTGTTTTACCCTTTTCTAAGTAGTCAATAAGTATAATTCCACGTGCATCCCAAAAAACTCTAGCCATAACCTTACCAGCTGACTTTACGGTCTTTGCCTTCTTTGGAGCTGGTTCGCCTGTGGAAATCCACTTTTGGATTGTTCCTTTATCTCAGGAGTGTAATGGTGTATCCATGTTTCATCCACAGTCACAAATCGACGAAAAAATTTCTCACGATTCCGACTTATGCGCGCCAAAAGAGCCTCAGAGG
>NC_046657.1:69494528-69504073 GCF_010883055.1 Belonocnema kinseyi
ATCTTCTATCCTTCAACACCATAGCGTGGATTTTATTGATGATTTCGGGAGTACTTGCTTCTACGGGCCTTCCTGAACGTGGTTCGTCACTTATTGATGTACAACCACGCTTAAATTCATTTACGCAGTTATAAACCGTTGCTAAGGCAGGGGCAGATGTGCCATGAACTGAGTTCAATTCATTTTTTATCTCATATGGAGTTAAGCCCTTTAAATGAAAATGTTTGATTACCGCTCTGAACTCGTTTTTTTCCATTTTTCTTAACGAACAATTTTTTTTTTCGATTGGTTATAAAAACACGTAAACTCAGAAGATGTGGACTGTGACTGCATCATATATCTAGTCGGGAGTGGTGCTGACTGAAAAAAGATGATTTGGAGCGATTCGCGCGCCATCTGTTGGTCATTCTAAGGACTTATTGAACTACCCTCGTATAAGACAAAATGAATTAGGAGAAACATTCAGAAATGAGCATCAGCATAGTGTACACAGTGGGTGGGTTGACAATGCCAGCAAAAGTAGAAAACAACCTGAAATAATAACCAGCAAAAAGAAACAAATCGAAGCACAAAGCCACAAAAATTTCTCGACGACAAGCATAACCAGCGTAAAGAACAACATGATTCAAATAAACAACAAAAGAGACTCCCCGAAAAGCACAACCAGCGAAGGGAACACCATGAAAGAAATGACCAGCATAAATGACCCCATGACAAAAGAAACCAGCAAATTGGAAGAAATGAAAGTAATAACTGGCAAAAATGAGTCCACGATAAGCATAATCACTGGAAAGAATACCATTAAAGAAGTAACCAGCCAAAATGACTCCACGACAAACAAAACCAGCGAAGAGGAAAAAATCGACGCAATAACCTGCAAACATGACTCCAAAACAAACATAATCAGCAAAGAAAGCACCATTGAAGAAGTAACCATCAAAAATCCCTCTAAGACAAGCAAAAGCAGCGATGAGAAAGACATTGAAGCTAGATCAATAAAAAACTGATTCCACTACAATCACAATCAGCGAAGAGATACCCATCAAAGCAAAAACCTGCAAAAAAACTCCATGAAGGAAAGAAACAGAAAAATCAACTACACCATTGAAGTGCCAATTGCTTGCGACAAGAAACGCAAAATAAGAAGTGAAATTGAAAGTACTGCAGCAACATATGTGATACTTCCCACAGGTACGGACAGAAACTGTGCGTTCAGAGGGATTTCCAAGGTTTTAGTGGGACATGAAGAAGATCACTTTAACATTCGACAAGAGGTTGTGAAATATGTTCGAAAGCTTTGGGATAATGTTAAAGAAACTCTCAACAGTAGAAGAACATTGACCAATGAAAAGCCGTTTAAAACCGTAGAGCAATACATTTCTTGGATGGGGCGTGCAAAGGAATTTTCCATGGAGTTTGAAATTGGCATGTTTGATCAGTAATACAAAAGAAATGTACAACTTTGTATGTTATATGAGGAAGAAAAAAAATTGAAGAAGTTTCAGAAATACGGCCTCACTAGTGAAGACTTTTTCATAATACAGACCTTCAGGCCTTCTGATAATGATGAAAATTCTGCTGCCGGAGAAATAGATCAATGCTCTGGTTCATCTTGTGATGAAGACGAAAATCCGGCTATGAAAGAGACTGTGAGGCTTTTATTCAGTGGGGACAGAAAAAATTGACATTATGAGGTTTTAAAAGAAGTAGAACGAATAACGCCCAATATCAAAATAACTCGAGAAATCCAAGGTAAATCCTCAAGTGTATTTGAAAAAGTAGTTCGAAGAAGTTCAAAGAAAAGGCAAAACACTAATCAAGTTTCAGACGCAACCTTGTTTCAAAAAAGAGACAACATAGTGAATTAAAAAAATAAAGAGAAAAGTGGTAAGGGTACAACAGACACTAAAACTACTAGAAGAAGTAAAGGAGCCAGAAAAGTAGAGCTAAAGAGTAAGGAAGTAAAGACTGTAATGGATGACAACATATATGCGGAAAAAAAAGAATCAAACATAATTAGCAAAACAAATAGCACGAAAATTGAAAGAAAACTGAAAAACGTTGCCACAATCATAACAATAGAAGACAGGGAAAAGAGAAGTAGCAAAAAAGACAATCATAGTGATAAAACCAGAGAGGCGAGCTATGAAACTGGAGAAATACTCGACAAGCATGAAGAAGAAATGAACAACTATGGGGTTACCATCCGAAGAGATGAGAAAATTTAGGAATCCGAAAGTGTGATTCATAATGAAAGCAAAATATTTCACGAAAATGAGAGGAACATGTTTCAAGGAAAATCCATTCTTCTCAAAATTGAAGAAAATGAAAGAGCGCCTAAAACTTATACCATAATTCCTATCGCAGTGGACGCAAGCAGTCTATTTAGGAGCTTTTCCTATGCTTTGTGGAATAACGAAGCCAAACATTTCGAAGTTAGAAGAGTATATTGTAGATTACGTTACAGACAATTGGGAAGACGTTCAAAATATAATGAAAGCAAATAGTTCAAATACTGAGGGACACGGAAGTGCACTATCGTACTTTAATTTCATGACAAGTGAGGATCATGATGGTACTCTATTTGAGATATCAATGTTTTCGAATCTATATGAGCACAACGTAATTGTTTGTCGTATATGCAGTGACATGATACCATTGAAGACTGAACATATTACGAGTAAAGATATTTTTGAATACAGGGTAGCTCCCTCTGATGACTATATTGTAGCAGAAAAAACAATTTATCTACTATATACTGAAGCAGGGATTTCCGGACATTATAAAATTCTCGAAGAACAAACAGTTATAAATAGGACAGAGACTCCAATTCTGAACACGATTTCTTTGCAAGATAAAGTAGAGTCCGGGTGCGAAAAGTTGTGGAATGTAGTGTATTCTAAGAAAGAAAGTGAATCTGAGAACAGTTTGACAAACAAATTTGTGGCGAACAATTTAAGTCAAGAAAAAGAAAAAAGAAATTTCTCAATATATAACAATTCTGAGAGTGATATTGAAGATATGAATTCATTACCACACCGTCGAAACGTAGAATTCATACATCACAAGTTATCAGATGATGAATGCAGCAATGGTACAATTGCCAAAGGTACACATCGTAGACAAGAATTAGGTTAATTCTGGGAAAAGAATGTAGTAGACACAAAGAAAAGTTCACCAAGAAGATGTCCTTTTCATTTCGATGAAAGTGAACTTAATAGTGCACCTAAAAGTTATAGTGAGTATCGTCAAAAGCAAGAAAGAAGGAGTAACAAGAATGACAGTATCACTGCTAATGATTATGAAATAAGTGGTAAATTCGACGGTGACGATTCTTTTGAAAATGCTGAACTTGTTAGAAAAAATGACAGAAAGTCAGATGGTGATATTGATGAAAATAATAGCGATTGTGAAATGAATATTGACGATTCTAATAGTGATAGTTGCGTTAGTTTTAATAAGATTGATGATGATTCGTCTGATTTAGATGATAAAAATGAAAAAAACTTGTCAGAGAACAAGGATAGGAAATACTCAGTGTTTTTGGGTTCAGGAGAGATTAACGCAGAGAGTATCAACTCAAACAGGTGAACTAAACGATAGTATCCTCAGAGACGAAATTGATTTGGTTTTGCCGAAGGCATTAAAATGCCCTTGCCCAATACGTTTTTATGGAGGAATAAGAGCAAACGAACGTTATCATTATGTTGGTTATGCGAACTGTGCAATTATTAGTCATGCAGCATCATTCAGATTTGATAAGTTTGAGCTTAATGAGCACGTAATGCAAATATTTGTTTCTAGTAATTTACCAATGATCAAAAGTCACGGAGTCATTAATATAATAAAACCTTTCAGTCAAGTTCGTGGTCCTAAACGTAGAGATTAAAAAAAAATACTGAAATACAGATCAGTAAAAATGGTACACTTAAGTATGAATCAGAATTGCGATTCAGAATTAGTGGCTGATGGAAACGTAGACGATGCAAAGAAATTAGAAGTTTTGGAGAAAATGAAATCAGAAGCACGTTGTGAGGACAGATTGCGCTTAAAGTCAATAGACATCAAGGATGTAGTTCAATTGTGCATATAGCAACATGACATGGGTACGGGAGCAGTACGAGTTTTTACACTGCTGTTACAGATCTTATTATACACCGAGGACCAACTAAAAGTTGTTATTGGTGCCAAGGCGGATTTTCTGCATATAGATGCAACCTCAGCGAAATGTCGAAATCTACACTTCTTGAAATGTAAAATAATTATGTACATTGCTTTCCTGTTTAGAGGACGTGAATCAATAATTCCCATATTTGAAGTATTAACATCAGAACATGATACTTGCTCATTTTAAGTTGCTTTAAAACGATTCAAAACATTTGTAATGGAATATACAAACAAATGGCCTGTTTTTAAAGCAGTTGTTGTAGACTGGAGTTGGGTTTTTATTGACGGTATACTGTTTGAATGGAATAGAGAAATTAAATGTACTAGCATACAAGATTACCTAAATCTAGCGTGGGAGATTTTGATGGGATCGGTGAATAAACCTGCTGCACTAATTATAATACTAACATGCAATGCACACGTTATACGCAGAATAGCAAAAACAATTGATAATGAGAATGAATTTAAACCCTTGAAGGGACTGAAGCAATTCTTCCTGGAATGTTTTGCTCTTGTTATTATGTGCAAATCGATGGATGAGTTGGATAAAGTATTCGAAGACATATTTAACGTCATTTTGGAAAGAGACGAAAAACGAGATGAGAGTGCAATAACGGTATTGTCTGGTGTACAAGCTTAAACATGAAATCCAGAAGATCATAGACGATGCACTAAGCAGCCAAGAGTTTCTCGAAGTGGAAGAAGAGTTCTATGACGTATATAAAAGCAGTGCAACAGTTTGGGAAAATTCTAAGTTTTACAAACTTTACTGGAATAAATTGTCATACAAGATGAGTATCATGGATAATGATTCGGAAGCACCTATAACAAACAAATATTATGCTTTGATATTTGCAACTTATTTACTGATGACATTCTTACCATATGTTCCTCTAGTCACTGGCGTCATGCTGCCCTTCGTTAATAAAACAGTATCACGTGTTAGTAACGCTTACGCAGAGGCCCATATGAGAGTGTATAAGAAGAATATTGTACCTTTAGAATATGGCAACTCTATTGGAGAACTAACTCGTGCTGTTGCAAATTTCTCATTAATGGTTGTCGCCGAACAGAAGTTAAATATTGGTGCAAAATTAAATATACATGCTGTACAAAAACCTCTGTACCCTGAAGCAGCATAAAATCCATTCGAAACAGACAAATGGGGTAGAACGAAAGCAGCTATAGAGCAAAAAAAGTTAAGAGAAGGAAATATACAGTTTATTCCGGAAAACAACTGATAAGTATGGGAACAAAAATTATTGGCAAAGAGGAAGACGAATTAGCTGAAAGTGAGAAGAAATATAAAATCACTAAGTCAAAAGACAATTTACCAAAGAAATATCCAGCAAACAAAAAAATAGTACGAATGAATGTACAACCCCACCGTATATCGCAGAAACTAGCTGTAAGAGGAATCAACAAGCAATACTTCGATAAGAAGAAAGAAAAAACAAAAACTTCGAGGGTGCTTGTGGAACAGATTAATCTAAAGGATGATAAATTCGAGGAAAATGTTTTGGTAACTGCTCAAGTACCTGACAAATTTCATGCGATTCCGAAAATGAATTTTGTGGGACAATCCGAGATATTACCAAACGGGCTTGTTAATAGCTTAGGCATTATGTTACCTCTCATTCCGAGCACGTAAAAATTGGAATCTATAAATCAAATATATACCTAACACTGGTAGTGACGGAGTTTCAAATAGCAGCAAAGCAGTTCTCCCCAATAGTAAATGTAAGCAGGTGGCTCGATTCGATAGTAATTGACTGCTTCACTGCAACTCATATGGATGATTGGAAAGACCAAAATATATCTTCTATGCTCACGGACATTGCAAACAAGGCAATTTTGTAATTTCGCACAAGAAGGAAAGAGTTCGAGCTCAGATGTGTATAAAATAAAAACACCACTGAAGGACAAATTACTTATGCCATATATGTTTGAAGGTTACTGTTGTTTGCTTGTTGTAAATATAAAAGAAGAAACTCGGCCACTAATGGATTCGTACGAAAAATCTGGCGATAAAGAAAGAGTCCTTGGAGCATTTCATACATACATAAAAAGCTGCAAACCTCCGTGTACTATAAGTGATCTAAAGCATGTAGTGTGGAATGAAAAAAGTATAAAAAACAGACCGTCTCAAGCTGATTGAAAAATTCAATCCTGAAGAATTAAGAAGAAAAGTAGCGGAAAGATTGATCCTTAAGTCAGTAGATATAACCAACGGATGCATGTATTGTTTTTCAAAAGACTGAATAGACGCGAAGAAAAAACCAAAGCAACGAAGAACTTGCACCTTTTGTACTCGCTGGATGCACATATCAGGTTGTTCAATGGGAGATGTAGACACCGAAGATGAAGAGGGGACGAAATTTTAAACGTTCAAGAGAAAACGGAAATATGTTCCGTTTACAGTAGAAGGGCTCAACCCAGAAAAATTGATGATACCTTTCAGTGCAAACTTTGTTGGCGTCAAAACTTAGGAAGAAAGAAAACAAACACTGGCGCATAATTTCCACTGTCGGTATAAGTTAGAATCTTAATGTTCATGACAAGCTTCTGTTATTTAATGAGATATAAAGCAGAACTTTTTAAATCAACTTTTTGCCATGCAATTCAATTATGAATTAAAAAATATTAATTTTCAACAAATTATTACAATATTTGACCATATGGATGCATTTTTAGTTAAAAATATTAACTTTTGAACACAATCATTGAATCATCACGCAAAGAAAATAAATTAATTTTCAACCTAACACTTGCATTGTTCTCAAAGAAATATGATATTTCTACTAAATCAGATCAATTTTGAAATCGAAAAGAGAAAAGTAAAGAAAAAGTATTAGAATTTCCCTGCAAATAAAACGGCAGTTGACATTTCATCAGGAAAATATAAATTTTGAACAACAAGTCAATTCTATTCAAAATACAGTAACTTCTAACGCGATGGAATAAGTTTTTTTTTTAAATTGTGAAATTTGAACCAAATAGTAGGCATCTTCACCTAAGAAACATAAAATTTGAACGAAACAGATAAATTTTGAAATAAAAAACACAAATTAAAAGTAAAAGTATTTAAATGTTTATAAATGATAAAAAATAAAAGTTTATAAAGTTTAAACAAAAATAAATTATAAAGTTTATAGAAGTCTGAAAAAGATTTCAGATAACATTTAAATGTGTAAGTATATATTGTAAAGAATTTAATTTTCTACAAAATTCTTGAACTATCAACCAAAAAGAAGAACTTTTCAACAAAATGGTTTATTGGAGACCAAAAATGGCATTTTTATCCACGAAAGATGCAAACTCAAATATATGAATTAAAAGTTAACAAGACGAAGTTTCAAAACAATAGTTCAACCTTTATTTTCATTTAACTAAAAGTTGAGTTTGAAACACCAAAATATGAATTTGGAGCGACAAGTAAATTTTCGTCGACCATAATTGCTATTTTAAACTAAAAGGATGAATGTTGCAAAACTGTTAAATTTTCAACCATTGCTTGCATCAATTAATACAATAATCACTTACATTAATTAATACAGTGCAGAAACATCAATTTTATTTCCTGTTTCAAAATAATGACAAATGAATAAAAGCACTCATAAACGTTTACGTGACACTATATTTTCGGTAAAAACAAGAGCAACTTTTGTGGGAGATTTTTTTTATCTTGTTTGTAATACCAGAAATTACGAACCAAAGAAACGTCCCCCAGTGCCACGTATTCAATTTTCAACATTTTCAATTTAATATCCCAATTCCTGCAAACGTTATCTGACGCAAAAAAAATGCTGATACAGACCAGGCCCGATGCCTTTCCCCACTTCTCACTTTCACTTGGATCATGGCAGCTGTAAAATTGACAATAAAAAATTACATCAAAAGCAGTTCTTACTTGAATCATAACAAGTGTCATAAACCGTATTGCAGTAGAATAGAACATATTCTACATCTAGACTCATTTTGTAAAAAAATTACATACAAATATCGCCAATAAATATATTTTAATGTATACAGAGCAATGCGTTTCTTTATTTTTTATTCCCAGAGATTCGGATTTTCGATCATTTTAATTTCCAATTTCGAAAATCCAACTGTTATTTCTTAAAATTTTAGGTGTGGGTATACTAGTACTGGGGTTAGGTGTTTTTCCGAATTGCATTGTCAGGTGAAGATTTTATAATTTCAAATATCGACAATCAAAATTGTCATTTTTAACATTTTAGGTACGGATATATTAAGGGTGGTTTTTAGGGGTCTTGATGAACTTTCCCAATCCCTCTATAATTAGTGAAATAAAAAAAGAGAATTTTTGACGTTTTCATATTTTCAAATAGAGACAATCAATCTCGTCATTTTCAACATTTTAGGTGTGGAGATATTAAGGGTGGTTTTTAGGAGTCTTGCCGAACTTTCTCAACAACTCTATAATTAGTGAGATGAAAAAAGATAATTTTTGACGTTTTTATATTTTCAAATATAGACAATCAATCTCGTCATTATCAACATTTTAGGTGTGGAGATATTAAGGGTGCTTTTTAGGAGTCTTGCCGAACTTTCTCAACAACTCTATAATTAGTGAGATGAAAAAAGGGAATTTTTGACGTTTTTATATTTTCAAATATCGACAATCAAAATTGTCATTTTTAACATTTTAGGTGTGGAGATATTAAGTATGATTCTTAGGAGTATTGCCGAACTTTCTCACCAACTCTATAATTAGTGAGATAAAAAAAGAGAATTTTTCACGTTTTCATATTTTCAAATATCGACAATCAATCTAGTCATTTTCAACATTTTAGGTGTGGAGATATTAAGTATGATTCTTAGGAGTATTGCCGAACTTTCTCAACTATTCTATAATTAGTGAGAGAAAAAAAGAGAATTTTTGACGTTTTTATATTTTCAAATATCGAAAATCAAACTTGTCATTTTCAACATTTTCAAAAGATAAAGATACAATTAGAGCAGAAGAAGAGATAAAAATACAAAACGACTTTGAAGGAAGCAGGAAACTACTCTATAAAAGAATAAAAGGAAACAAAAGTACAGAAATTGTCAACACGAGAAATAGTAGGGGGGGGGGGGATGGTATAAGATGCAGAAAGAATATTAGAGGCTTTCAGAGACTATTTTAGGAGACAATTCGGATATGAAGCTATAGGACACCACAACTGCGATGTTGAACATGATGCGATAAAAAACTCAATAGAAAAATTCTGTGTCACTGAGGTTAGGGATATAATTAAGAACTTGAAAACCGGTAAGGCTGCCGGGGTAGACGGTATTAACGCTGAAATGCTTAAACACGGTGGCGCGTGCATACCACATAGACTGTGCGAATTGATAAATTTATGTTTCGA
>NC_046657.1:69504173-69508422 GCF_010883055.1 Belonocnema kinseyi
GTGGGTTTATGCCAGAAAGGTCATGTACGGATCAAATATTTAGCTTAAGGCAAATAACAGAAAAAAGTTTGAGAGTAGGAAAAAAAGTTTTCTGTGCATTTGCTGATCTAGAAAAAGCTTTTGACAAGGTAGACAGAAGTGAACTTTGGGAAGTCCTGAAAGAGTATGGAGTCAATGGATGGATCCTACAAGTTATAAAAACAATATATACAGGTAGCAAAGCGAGTGTAAGAGTGAATGGGAAACTGAGTGACTGTTTCGATATTTTTTAAGGAGTTAGACAAGTATGCGTTATGTCTTCATGGTTATTTATATTATTTATGGAAAAGTGTTTAAGAATGGCTCTCTTCGACAAAGAGGGTGTGGATCTCGAAACAGTAAGGGTACGTGGGTTAGCGTTCGCAGATTATAAGGTTGTTATGGCAGAGTCTATCGAAGACTTACAAAGAATGTTGAGTAAACTAGATGCAAGCATGAAGAGCATGGGCCTCAAAATTAACGCCAATAAAACAAAAACTATGGTGTTCGAAGAAAAGAATGAGAAAACACTATGCAATATTTTATTAAATGATGAGAGAATTGAACAAGTTGATAAGTTCGTATACCCTGGTAGCTTATTTACTAGGGACGGGAAGATAGATGAGGAATTAGATAGACGAATAAATGAAGGTAAGAAGGTTATTGGTAGAGCAGGTCCCCTTATCAGAAGTAAAAATATATCAAATAAAGCTAAAATGGCAATACATAATTCTATATTTGTACCGATTGTACTATACGGTAGCGAGACATGGACTTATCAGGAAAAATAAGAGTAAAATTAACGCTATTGACATAAGATTCATGCGCATAATATGCGGGAAAACCCTGATGGACAAAGTACGTAACGAGATAATTCTAAAAGAATGTGTTGCAGAAGAGACGCTAGTAGACAAATGGGAAAGATATCGGGTAAGATGGTTTGGACATGTTGAGAGAATGCCAAGTGAACGATTAACGAAATAAGTGTTTCAAGGTAAACTAAATGGCAGCGTGCCCAGTGGTAGACCGCGGAAAGAATGGTTAGAATGTGTAAATGAAACCCTAGTTAGAAGAGAGATGAGAAGTCACAGAAACACGAGAGCCTGCATGAAAAAATGCATGGACATAAAAGAAGCTAGAGAAGTATGCCAGGACAGGAAAGTATGCCGGCAAATAGTTAATAAAAAGAGTGTCAGTAGTGTGACTGACGCCTGAAACAAAAGACCTTGGCTAATAATGGACCCAAGTGGGGAACCTTACATAACGATTTCGTGAGGTTCTTCGCTTGGGGTGGTTGCTAGAGAGATTGATCAGCAACCTGGGTCGGAGAAGTGTTGCGGAACGAACGTGTTATTTACTTAAATAGCACAAGAATTCTGGATCAATCTGAAAAATCTCTATCTCTCCCACATACTACTCCTTTCCCCTACCGAGTGAGTCATACCTACCCCGAAAGGGAAATAGCTTAATGGTGTAATAATAACAATAATAATAATAATAATAATAATAATAATAATAATAATAATAATAATAATAATTTTGGGATTCACGTGTTTGTCCTAATCGCTGTAAGTAAATGTAGGTAATATCAATTTAAAGTTTACGCATTGAATATTTTATTTACTGCATTTATTACGTATCCTATATATTCATAACATACCTTTTTTTGTCGCAAATAAGCGTGAAACACAATTCACTCTTCGCTTACTGAAAGCGCAGAATATTATTACTATTTTATAGTATTTGTCACTCAGCAGACATTCCATAATGTTATTGGCACAGAAAAAAATTGACGTTTACTTCTCAGTTCACATGTCTCACTTCATTATTAATTAACCACTTTTATTATTTGTAATTACTATGTAACATAACCTATATTGCTTTGACACTTGTATCCATTTGAAGTTTCGAACGCAACCATGGAAACTATGATAAACTTGATCCGAAGATGCATGGACTTGACCGAATGACCGATCCGAATGCAACTTTAAAGGCGCAAAATATGACAATACCCCTGTACAATGGCTTCTTCCCTGCTGTTGTGCAATTCGGGTAGCATCATGTTCATCATGTATGTAAGCCCCAGCGTGCCCACCCTGTAAAACAAAGTGTAGTAGGACAAGCAATATAAAGAATCTAAAGTTAATCTGAATAAACTGCTAATAAAGCTATATTAGAGGGTTTGCTAGTTGCTAAAGGGTAGTTTTACCTGAATTTATATTAGAAAATAAAGAAGAAAACGGGGATTTGGAGAGACCAATAGGGTTCGATGATGTAGCGAAGGGGCAAATGCTATTCTTTATATGAGCGAGTTGTCTAATGAGATACTCAACATAGAAAAACACCGCAAGATTGGTGCAAGATAAAATCCATTCTAATTCACCAGAAAGGTGCGGAAAGTGACCCAAATAACTATCGTCTAATATCACTTCTAAAGAACATAACAAAGATTTCCACTCACATCCTAGAAAGCAGACTCTAGAACATCGCCGAAAGAGGAAAATTAATTCCTTATGGTCAGGTAGGGCTTAGAAAGGAGAGAAGCTGTATAGGTAATATTTTTATCCTTACAACTGCGATTCCTACCATAATTAATAAAAGATGCAAAACAATTTTCGGAAACTTCGTTGATTTTAAAGAAGCTTTCCCTTCCGTCAATCACAGTAAACTTTGGTCGAAATTCCGTGGTCTGTAACTAAACAGTGAACTGCTTAGATCAATTAAGAAAATCTATGAAACTTTTACACAGTAAACCCCGGGAATAAATTTTATCTTTGAAAAAGATAAAAGCGTTTCATCACGTTTATCTAGCGAAAGATAAAATTTATCTGAAAAAAAGCACAAATTTATCTGAAAAAAGATAAATTTGATCTCACGTAAATATTTTATTGACATAGGTGATATGTCAGACGGCTGCGTCTCTTTTCACAGAAAAAATGTCCTTCATAAATTTAAAAATCCTCGCGGTATTCAATTTTAAATATTCTCACTTTATTTCACTAATTTTAAACCCAAAAATCACTCACCTACACTTACTGAATTCACAGTCTGCACTTTGGTTAGTTTATACTAAATAATTTTTGGTTATAATTTCTAGTCTTCATCAGGGTTGATAGAAAACCGAAGATTTGTTCAACAAAAGTGAGAGGCTGAAGTTAGCTAATTGTTCCTACTCAGAAAACTTCAGTCCCTTACATTTGTCTGACATATAACCTATGTCAAAAAAATATTTACGTCAGATGAACTTTATCTTTTATTCAAATAAATTTTATCCTTTTTCCAGATAAATTTTAATTTTCATTGGATAAATGTGATGCAACCTTTTTATTTTTTTGAAAGATAAAATTTATTCATTGGGTTTACTGTGTGCTATGTACTTTGTAATAAATGGTGAGAAACGAAAAACTTTGATTTTAAACAAGGTTTGCCTCAAGGGAACTCTCTCAGGCCTACCTTGTTACACTTATTCATAAGTGATATTGTAGAATTTTTTAGAAAGCACGGAGCAGAAGGGGTGGGGTTGGCAGAGATCCTTAAGGTGCTAATGTGTCTCCAGAACGTAGGATTTTTCGGCCCCCTCCACTCTTCCATCCGGGAGTGACATATTCAAACGTAGCTTGTCGTTGAGTCGGTTCTGTTAAATACTGCGAAGCCCAGCCTCGTGTGAAGGCGAAAATGCACGAGCAAGAACCTGAGCTCTCCCGACCTCACGAATGACGATCTAGCTGCTCCTCGAATTTATTCAGGTTTTGAAATCTTGAATTACCTTGGAACCATTAGGCTTATTGCGAATAGGCAAATATAATTGACTTTATGTAAATAGATACAGAAGACAAGACTTCTGGGTCTACAATGTTTCAAATTTAGTGCTGCTTGCCTTTGTTATATTTTTAGTAAACAATGGATTTTTAACAATTGAAAAACAAATTTTGGAAATAATTGTTAAATTTTCAACCTAAGAAATAACTTTTAAAACAACATTCTTTAACTTAAACATTGTAGTTTATACTGAAGTTTGCAGTTGAAAAAATTAAGTTTTAAACGCAAATAAATACGAATTTTCAACAAAAGAAACTAATTTTTATATAAAGCAAATTAATTTTTAAAGAAGAATAATTCGCCAATAAGGAAGATAAAGGGGGAGGGTCGGTAAGGCCGGTTTTTGGCCTAATTTATTTTTGGACCAAAAAATCTGAAAAAATCATGGTAGTATCTTATAAGTATCCCGAGT
>NC_046657.1:69508522-69542171 GCF_010883055.1 Belonocnema kinseyi
TCATTGGAAGGTCAAATCGAGAGAAAACGGTAAAAAAATCCAAAAAAATACGTTATAGGTTTTTGGAGTCGCTAATTACGAATCTGGCATCCGTTGAACTTTTTACCGTTTTTTCTCGATTTGACCTTCAAACAACCTTCAAATGACCTTGAACCTGAAGCGATAGAGTTCAACGGATGCAATTTACAAACAGCATTTTTTCAGCTAAACAGTTTAATTTCCAAAAAAATAGTTGAACTTTTAACCATTTTATACAAAAATAAAAGAAGGTTCAACAAAAAATGCATTTCAATTACATATAGTTAGATTTTCATTTAAAAAATTATTTTTCAACCAAAAACGGGATAGAATGAATTCTGAGATAAAATTTTTTAAAAATATCACAATTTTTAAAAATTATTTTGTAATTTTTCCATATTATATAATTTCAGAAAAATAAGGAATATAATACTTATTTAATTCATACCAAAAAAAAAAGATTCAACCAAAAAGCCTACAATTAAATTTTTAGCATAAGAAAATGTTTTTTCATCAACAAAAAAATCGAATTTTCAACAAAACAGTTAAATTATCAACCAAAATAGTTATTTTAAAAAAAATTTATTTTTAAATAGTTTTATTTTCGATGGAGAAAATGAATTTTCAAATGAAAAATGTTAAAACAAAAAAAAACACACACACACAAAATCGAATTTACAACCGAACAGTTCAATTTTTAAAAATATAGTTAGATTTTCATTTAAAAAATTATTTTTCAACCAAAAATGGAATGGAATGTATTCTGAGAGAAAACTAAAAAAATATAACAATTTTTTAAAATTATTTTGTAATTTTTCCATATTATATAATTTTAGAAAAAATAAGGAATTTAATTCTTATTAAGCCTTCTTGCACAATTTTGTCGCACCATTTTTTGTTATGTTTATGTTGTTTTGTAAGATTTGCTTTCAAATTTTAGTAAGTTTACGAGATATTCAGAAATTTGAAAATGTTTGAAAAATAATCAAAACTTCCAGAAAATCAGGAAAAATTTGAATAATTCTTAAAAATTAGAAGATTAGAAGGACTGAAAATATATTATAAAAAAGAATTATTTTTCTAATAATCGTTTGAAAATTTTAAATAATTTTTATTTACAAAAATGTACGTAAAAAAAATTCAAAAAGATTTTGAAACACATCAAACGATTTCCTAAAATTTAAAAGAAGAGTGTAGAAGATTTTAAAGCAAAATGTTTTAATTAATAAGATTAAAAAGTTTTAAAAAACGTAAATAATCCAGTTAATTCAAGAAATACTTAGAAGAATGGAAGAGATTCAAATCTAATTTTATACCTAAATTTTTTAGAAATGTATATTTTAAAAATTTTCGAAAAAATAAACTTTAGAAGCTTTAAAAAAATTCCGAAAGATTTCAAGGAGATAAAATTATTTTTCTTAAAATTCCTGTGAAAAATTAAGAAGATTATATAAGTCAAGTTTTTGACATCTTGAATGCTTTTTTTAAACTTTAAGAAAAATGTAGTAGCTTAAAAATATTTTTTTGGAATTCATTTTGTTTAAACGTATTACAAATATTTAAAAACTAGAAAAAATTTCTCAAAATTTATCACTTATTCGTTGATATCTTCTAAAATTCTAAATGTCCTTAACATCTTTTAAGAAGACTCGAATTTTTCTAATATTTTTTTAAATCCAATAAAATAAAAAAATTCAAAGTCCTCTAGATTCTTTTTGATACATCTTTTTTCATACTATTTTAGGCTATAATCACAATTTTGAGGAATTTAAGAGAAAAAGCCAAAAAGTTAATAAGTTGTCCTCATTCAAAAGACTAATCATTTGACCAAAATGTTCTAAAATTTTCCTTTGAATGTTGTGTGGAAAGGAATTTCATTAATAACAGTGTGGGATTTTCATAACAGAAAACTGCTTAAATTTCTGAACTTTCTTATTTTTATTTTTTAAGTATATTTTAATCTGCTTTACGTTTAGTAAAAAATCATATGCTGAAAACGATAAGAGGAATATCTATTTCTTCAATTCCAACTATAATTTGAAAGGCGATTCTTCATAGTATTTTACTAACTAATGGAGATATTTTTATAATTTTATTCCTGAAATATATTCCGTAAGGTCAAACATGGTACACAAATATCGTAACATTTAAAAAACACCAACAATTTACAGGAATTTTGGCAACATTTATAAAAGTATTATTATTTTTAATTAAAAAAAATTAATGTATAAAGAGAGTACAGTTTTGATTTGAAATTTCACGGCGGTTTCTTGTACCATGTTTGACCATCGGCCAGAATCAAGGAAAAATAATATAAAAATATTTTCATTAGTTATTAAAATGCTACAAAGACTTGTCTTAACAAATTTTTATTTTCCTTTCATAACCATGAGATATTTCTTCATAAAATAAATTTTATTGCATTTATTTTACAATTATTTTTAATCAGTTTCCAATTCCAATTATTTCACAATTAAACAAAAAATTGCAAAAGCTCAATTTTGTAATTCTGAGATAAGTATTTTAAGGCATTAGAGATTTTGTAAAGATTTCATATACAATAAAATACGTATTATCAGTTTGTTTATAAATTTCTATGTAAATAGTTATTATAAG
Organism: Belonocnema kinseyi; assembly: GCF_010883055.1. Classification (NCBI taxonomy): domain Eukaryota; kingdom Metazoa; phylum Arthropoda; class Insecta; order Hymenoptera; family Cynipidae; genus Belonocnema; species Belonocnema kinseyi. The sequence goes on from NC_046657.1 coordinate 69,511,157, forward strand.
ATTTTAAAGAAAATTAAAGAAAAGATTTCCGAATATATCAGATGTGTCAGAAAAGATCTTAGGAGATTTGAAAGACATTTTATTTTTATTTCATAGGATTTTAAAAAATATTATGAAAATTTCTTATATATTTAAAGCGCTTTGAATTCTTTGAGATATTGGTAACTCTCTCGAATTTTTATCGAAAATTTAAAAAATCATTCAAAATGTAGAAAAAAATTTCCATATAATCTTCTAAATTTTTCCAAGAATTTTAAGAAACTTTCTTCATTATCCTAAAACCTTTCGAGATTCTTTTAAAGTTCCTAAAGCTTATCTTACGTTTATAAATCTCTTCTAAAGCTTAAATTTTTATGAATCTCATCAAGTCTACCAAATACTTCCTGAATTCACTTGATTATTTACATTTTAAACTTTTTAATCTTATCAAATTGAAGCATTTTGCTTTAAAATCTTTAAAAATTATTCAAATTTTTCCTGATTTTTTTCTCAATTCTGCTAAATAAAAAACAATGCCTTTAAAGTTTTTCATATGCTTTGAGAGTATAAGAAATCTTTTGCAATGTTTTGAAATCTTTGAAAATAATCTTTTCAAATTAATTCTTCGAAATAAATAATTATGTTAATTATTCCTTTAAAAATCTTTACAAGTTTTAATTATTTTCGAATCCTTTCAAAATTTTTTAATATCTCTTAAACTTACTCCAATTTAGAAGAATTATTTTCCTTAATTTTACTAAAGTTAAGTAATATGGAAAAATTACAACATTTCGCTTCAAAATGTTTTACGTACTTTTCAGACATTTCAGGAAATAATAAAAAATTTAGTAATCTTTTTTCAATTTTATATTAGGATTCATTCCAAAACAATTATTTACATTTTTTCCCAAGGAATTTGTTTCATTATCTTTCATTATCTGAAAGTCCTTCCTTCATCGACTTATATTATTATTTTTTCATTTAATATAAATGTCTATTATATATAATTAAAATTTAATTTTATGTGTAATTAAAATATATTTTTTTAAATCTTATTGAACTTATTTCAAGTTATCTTTTTTCAATTTTGAAAATATATGTCATTACTTATTCTGACTAGAACCAATTGAACCTCCTGCGATTAAAATGGGGGATTCTGCTTGAGAAGAAATGTGCTGAAAATAATTTTAAAAGCAATCATTCAAATTTTAATTTTAAAGGCTGATAATTTTACACAATTTCCAGGCGCATCTTTCTTATTTTTCTACAAGAATTTTTAGGTTTTTCAGTTTCTTAACATCAGTTTATCCTACGTTTCTAAAACACCTCTGAATTTTAATTTCTTTTTTAATCTCATCAACACATTACTTATGAAAATAATTCTTTTTTTTTCTAATCTTGTCTGGTCTTCTAATCTTTAAAAATTATTTAAATTTTTCCTGATTTGTTTTTATTTTGCAAAATTAAAAAAACATTGCCTTTAAATTTGTTTAGATACTTTGACAATTTTTGACGTATTTTTGAATGTTTTGAAATGCTTTAAAATAATCTCCCAAAATTAATTTTTCAAAATATAAAATTATTTTAATTATTTCTAGGAACCTAAAATAATATTTTTCATTTCCGTAAAAACTTACCAGATTCTTGAAAAATCTTTACAAGTTTTAATTTTATTTAAATCCTTTCAGAATTTCTAAATATCTCTTAAACTTGCTCAAATTCGAAAGTAGATTTTAAAGCAACTTATAATTTAAAAAATGATGTAACAAAATTGCACAAGAAGGTCTAATAAGTATTATGTTCCTTAATTCAAGATGTGAAAAAATTGACTCATAATCTTTTAAATTTTTCCCAGGAATTATAAGAAAAATAGTTACATTCATTTGTAGGTTAAGATCGAGTTAACCTATTAAATATAGCACACATTTAAGATTGAGAACCGTACGCTTACATAGCTACACGTTTGGTTGAATTTCATTCGGCTAGGTTAGGTTAGGTCAGGTTTTGTTAGTTTAGGATAGGTTAAACCTCTATGTAGGTTAAGCCGAAGCTGAATGAAACGGTACCGCAAACACAACGGGACAACACAATGAGTCTAATTGTGTTACGTGAAGATAGGTTAGGTTAGGTTAGGTTTTTTAGGTTAGGATAGGTTTGACCTCTTTGCAGGTTAAGCCCAAGCTGATTCAAACGGTACCGCAAACACAACGGGACAACACAATCAGTTTAATTGTGTTTCGTGAGGTTAGGTTAAGTTAGGTTAGGCTAGTTTAGATTTATTTCTAGTTGAGGCTCGAGTTGACACATTCGATGTAGCACACATTTGCTACTGGGAAAATATGCTTCCCGAGCTTTACGTGTAGTTCAATAAATTTCTGTTAATTCAGGTTAGGTGAGGTCAGGTTCTGTTGGGTAAAGTTATGTTAAATAAGTTGATATCAGGCAAGGGTTGATCCTCCATAGTTGTCGACATGTTTTTGAAGTGATAATTTGCATCAGCTCCTTTGAAACCAAAAATGGTTCCAATGGAAACTTCAGTTTTTTCTGTGAAGTAAAGGATGTTAAGGTGTTGAGGATGTACTAAAGTTATCTCAAATACCAGATATTTAAATAATACTGAATACATAAATAATCAGTTTTAGAATTTGTCTCTCAAGTTCATGAATTCAAATGATTCAAATTTTTATTTTATCTACTCATACTTCAAATTCCATGCATATTTGGGTAAAATAATGTGAGTTCTATATCGAAAATTAATTTATACTGCTTCAAATTTATAACTTTTTGAATAAACTTTCGAATTTTCAAAAAGGTAGGTTAATTTTTAACCAAATAGTTTATTTTTCAACCAAAAATATTAATTTTCTAGTAAAAAAAGTAATATTAAAATAATCTAATTGTCAATCAAATATTTGAATTTATAAATGAAAAATTATTTTTCCACAAAAAAAAACGGATTTATTTAAAAAAAAAATTAATTTAACTTTTAACCGAGTATTTTTATTTTCAACCAAAAAGATGAATTAATTTATAAAATGATTGATTTTATTTTTCAATACTTTAATTTTCAAGCGAAAAAAAATTTTCAACCAAACTAATTAATTTCCAACTAAAATGATAAATCTTCATCATAAATAGATGAATTTTAGACGAAAAGATACATTTTCAAAAAAAAGTTCAATTTCGAATCAAGTAGTCTTATTTTGAATAAAAAAGATAAATTTTTCTACCACAATGTAGATTTTTCAACAAACTGCATGCATTAAAAATATGATTTATAAATCGAGATAAATACTCTTGCTTTCAATTTTAACTAATATTGAATCAAAAAATAAAAGTGTGCTTTAGAAATAATATTTCGGGCTTAAATTGTTTATCTATAAATATTTATTTAGAGCTTTATGTTTTTAATCTCTCTTTTAGTAAAACTGCACAAATTTCCTTGATACTTTTTCATAAATAATAAAATTATTCAAGAAAAAGATTATTAATAATATCAGCAATTTTATAAGATCCAAATGGAATTTTTTATTTGAAAGTAAGCACTTTTACCCGCAGAAAATAAGAACATACAAATCTAAGCAATTAATGTTAAATAAACATTTTTAGCCTGAAATTTTGAAAATGGTCATTTTTAAACTTGATACAAAGCTCATTTACAGCTAGCATGCGCCATGCTCGCACGTTCTGCTTTTTTTTAATGAAAAAATGTACCCACTTTCGGTCCTTTCCGGGAGTTGAGAACTATATAATGTGAATTTGTAGAGAAAATGTTTGGTTTGATAAATAATTCTAGACAAGTTTAAATAATTACATTTATTTGCGACCTACCCTAATAGCGAAGTTAACTCTATCCTAAAAGTTGATTTCGAAACGTTTACATTGCTCATTATGTTGACATAACCGGAAAGATTGTTATCAATAATTAGGTTTAGAATTTCGTACGACAGTTGAATACGAAGATACAGTAGAACCTCGCTTATCCAAGCCCGCTTTATCCGAGGTCACGATTATCCGAACTTGAAACAAAAATTGTTGACCCGTCTTATCCGAGCTATAGCGCAAGTGTAGTCCGTAGTATCCATAATAATATAAACTATTTAAAATATTATTTTAAATGTGTAGTTGTACGAATTGAATATTTATTTAAATATACTTTCAGTTTATTATACTGAGACTTTATTTTCATTAAAAATTTCTTTTTATTCGAGTTTTCCGATTACCCATGCTAGTGCCGGTCCTCAATACCTAGGATAAACGAGGTTCTACTTTAGCGGCTCAAATTATTCAGTTACAGAAAGAAAATAAGGATTTAAAATTAAACAAAATGATCAAATATGCGTTTTTTGCATTGTCAAAGCTAAGAGTACACAAGAAATTAATTTATGGTCTCTTCTCTCTCTTCTCTCTGTCTCTATCTCTTATCTCTTCCATCATCTCGTGACGTGTGCGAGCAGAAGCGTCGAAAAAAGCGGTTATGAGCGCTCCTGAACATCTTTAAAAGTGGAGGCCAGTAAATAGTTACTTTAAGTCAGAATTGATATATTATCCGATTTGATTCATCCATAGTGGTAAGAAAAAACAGATTAATCTTGAGTGAAAAAAACTCTAAGTTTGACGGAAATAAGTTGCCGATTGTGAGACGAAGGTGGAATCTGAGTAGATCAGGAAAGCTTTATGCAAGGCAGTAGATACACAAGGGCATTTCTAGACCAAGATTTCTACTTTACCGACTTCAAGATGCTTCTGTGTGTAGTGGTTCATGTCTGTGCAAAGCTTCTAGAATAATGAAATATTTTTTAAATGTAACACAACAATGCTTTGTTAATATTTTTTTTAATTACACAAATAAATATAAATTTTCAAGCAAAAAATGTGTCAAAAAAGAATCTAGAAGATTAATATATGTATACACATATATATATATATATATATGTATACTAAAGGTTTTCACCAATTATTAGGGCAAATTCAAGCCTTTTCCCAACATTTCCCCAAAAATATTTTCAGATGACTCGAATTTTTCTTAATATTTTAAAAATTCATTTAAAATCTAAAAAAAATTATCTCAAATTCTTCCAAAATTAAAAAAGATTTTCGAATATTTCCGATATGTTAAAAAAAATCTAGTTTATTAAAAAAAAGATTTTACAGTTTTTACAAATTATTAGGAAAAATTCGAGTCATTTCAAAATATATTTATAAATTCTAGGAGTTTGGCAGAAATGAAATATTTCATGAATGTTCGGAAATGCTTCGCAGTTATTAAATAATTTTAATCTATTAAATATGACCTCAATTCCTAGAAATATTCAATATTCAAGTAAATCATTGATTCATGTACTTAAATTTGAAAAAATTAGTTTTTATGTAATATAACATTGTGAAAGGAATTAATGTGCTAATAATAAATCAATCTTTTTATAAGATAAAAATAATTAAACTATAATTCTCATTTAAAAATTGTAATAATTTCCATTCATTTTTTTTTTAAATTTTAATTTCATTTCTGAAAATTTGATTGATTTGAAATTTTTGACATGTATTTCATCAAAAATTAAAATATATTCAGAGAAATTGCATGCAGACGCTCATTTTACAACAACAGGTTCCCTTGTGAAATTATTGGAATAAAATTGTGGTATTTTAGATATTTATTAATTTTGATCACGTAAATTATATTCAATATTCAATTATTTAACCGCGAACTGAATAAATAATTTATGTTACTCAATTTTAAGAAACGAAATTTTTATTGTATTTTATATTCTGAAAAAGTTTCATCAACTATTTATCAATTAATCAGTCTACAACATAAGATGCATTAAAGAATTATTTTTATTAAAACATTTAAGTAATGTTTACATGATATTTTCCATTAAATTCGAAGCCGAATTTTCATACTTCTAATTTTTCAATTACCTGGTAAACTAGTTTAAAAAAATATATATTCACACATCAATTTGAAAATTGAATTAAGATTCTTATTTTACAAGATCACAAGCATCATAAAAAATCATATAATTTTAATAAGGGTGTTTAAAAGAAAGAATAAACTTTAATACTGAAGGCATTATCTAATATTTAATTACATATTCTGAAATTGAATAATCAATTTAGGTTACTTAATTTAAAACAGTTTAAATTTAATCTATATGTACTTTAATATTGCGAACAAATTAATCAGCTAATAATGATTTCAACAGATTATAGCATAAAAGCCTTAAATAATTATTATTTTCATTGAAACAATCAAATTAATTTTATTTGTATATTTTTTTTAACTTCTTTTATTTGTGAACATTTTAATTAATAATAACTTTTCATACCAATTTTACATCAGAATAAAACACATGTATATATAATTTTGAAGATTCAATTAAAATACTCATTTCACAACATCATAAGCATTTCAAAAACACAATATAATTTTTTTAGGCATACGTTAAATATAATAAAGCTTATATAAGACCACTTATATCCAATATCCAATCAATTTATGTTGCTTGATATAGGAAAATTAAAATTTAATCTTCATGTAATTTAATATTGTGAAGAATTAATCAGCCAACAATTAATTAATATGTCAATAGCATAACCCAGCTACCAATGCGTAGTACAGCACGCTGGCCGCACGGTGTGAGATCTTTAAAAAAATTTATTCTATAGCTTACTCTAAAACTCTGCCGTTCAAAATATCGCGCGCGCATGTAAGACGTGCGTGCGCATGGTTCTCCAGATGCGCGGGCGTACATATCGATTGTGGCAAAATGCAACATCAGCACCTCCTAGGGAAAATAGCAAGAACTATTGTCTACAGCAACGACCCCCTCCCCTTCCCACCCTAATTTGTAGGTTATGTTCACTTATCTTTCTGAAATAAATACATTAATAATAATAACCAATAACAAAAACTCAAAATTGAACAAAATCAAATCTATCATCGATCAAATGCAATCAAATGTTAAAATCTATTGAAATCGATCTACCATAGAATAATTCCAACAGGCTTTAACATTTGATTGTTCGTTTTATCATAGAACGAGTGCAACTACAAAAACTACGCTTCCTGTAAAAAAGAAATGATTTAAGAAAAATATTTAGCTCTTTCTTAGTCTCGCTTGTACAAAAATCGAATTTTTTTTGTTTTTAATGTAATTTATTACGAATGAAACAAAATCTAGGCATTTAGTAAAAACATTGACTAATCCTTTTGTATTTTCGGCTACTAATCAGTTGGCGAAATTTTCTAATTGTGTTCTTTCTTCAAAATTACGAACGTGGAATCAACGATTGAACGTGTCTTAGATACAATTAGTTCAACCTTGCGAGTTTAGATTTAAAGTCTAAGATTAGCCTCTACAATAAATGATGATAATGTGAAAATGTTTTAGACAAATAATAAAAAATACGTTTTTTCTGCAACTGTAAAAAATAAGCTTTTGATTTTGTCTTAGATCATATTTTTGCAAATTTATTTCTAATATTGTATATAATTTATGGTTTCATATCAGATTTTTACGATGTGAACTCAAATCTAGAGATTAAAAATTTTAATATTTCTCGATCAATATTACGAAAAAGAAATATTACAAAATTATGTTTGTATTTAAAATTTTTCTATTTAGAAATTAAACTAGTTGTTCGAAAATTTATATACTTTGTGAAAAATCGCCATTTATGTAGTAGATTCATTTTTATGGTTAAAAAGGATTTGCTTCATCTGCAAATTTGAATGTCCATTTTTGGTTGAGTATTGATCTTTTCTTGTTCAAAATTTCACAATTTGATGAAATGTTTATTTTTGATTGAAAATCCAACAATTTCATTGAAAATACAAATATTTTGTTGTAAAATAGATTTCTTTTGTTGGAAAATTATCAAAATTAATCATCGGATCTCCACGTTCTGAGAGCCTTGAATCCTAAAATCAAGTTTTAACGATAGCGTCTGTCTGTCTGTCCGGCCGTCCCACAGTGTAGCTAAAAGCAATCGGATACAATAAAAAAACAAAAAATTGTTTATGTTTGTAAATCTTTCTTTAAACTTGATTCTTTTTGTTAAAAATAATTGATTTACTGTTTAAAATGCCAATATAACCTGAAACTTTTAAAAAGTTAAAAATATTACAAATATGTTAAAAATATGAACCAAACCTATATTATTAAATTGTCTAAGCCAAAAATAGTTGGATTTGCTTATTGATTTATATCTACTCATTTCACATTGAGGTGAAAAACGAGAAAATGTGGAAAAGGGGAAGTTCCTTAAAAATATAGGAAAAAAATTATTGTAAGCAGCGAAAGATATTTAAAAAATAAAAAAATAGCCTTAGAACTTGATAATTTATTATTTTAGTTATTTTCAATTAAAGTTTAAACAGTTGTAGATGATTATCTTCAGAAAAAACTGCTCAGTAATTTTTGTTTTTCATAAGCTTTGCCCTTGTAGGTTCTAACACTTTGGTTTTATAATGACTCATTGCCTTGTCATGGTATAATGTTTATATTTCCGTATTTGGTATTTGTCATCATTTTACTGTTCTTGACTACATGTACTCGACTTATTTTGTTTGAATAAAAAATAAAAATAAAAATATCAGGGGATTGAATAGGATTTCGACGTATTTTTAAAGAAATTTTGGTATTGGAAAAGATTCACACTATTTAAAATAGTTTTAAAATATCTCAAATGATTTGAAATATTTTCAAAATGAAAATTTCAAACGAAAAAAAGATTTAAAATATTGTGGAATTTTAAGAAACAATGGTTTTTTTAAGAAAATAATTTCCCTGCAAATCGATTTTGTTTTAAATTTTAAAATAAGTAAATAATATTCAAATGTTGATTAAATCTATTTTCTATGCAAATTGTGCACTAAAAATATCACTTTTTAACAAAACAATAAACGGTTCAACTTTTGGTTAATAAAATTAATTTTTAAGAAAAGATAACGGATTTTCAAGAAAACAGTTCAATTTTCAACTAAACCCATAAAGCTTTTACTGAAAGGGTTGAATTTTGAACAAAACGAAAAATTAATTATTACTAATAAAGATCAATTGTTAACCAAAACTAAGACAATTGAATTTCAAGTTAGGAAAATTATGTTCGACCAATTAGATAAATTTTCAACTAAAAATATAAAATATTTAATTGGCACACATCAAATTTTTAATGAAAAATTACTTTCCGCAACAAAAATAACTTTTAAAACAAAAACAAATGAAAAATAGTTACATTTTCAAACTAAATGATGAGTTTTTGATTAAAGTTTTAGACTGTTAACTCTAATAGTTTAATTTTAAGCGAGAAAGATACATTTTTAACTAAAATGATAAATCCTTACCTTAACTAATCGAATTTTTGATCAACTAGATAAATTTTTACAAAAAAAGATGAATTTTTATATAAATAAGAAAATTTTTCAACCAAAAATAAAATAGTTAAATGTTTATTGAAAAAATTATGTTTATTCAGAGAAATGAATTTTGAAATAAAATTATGGGATATTCAAAAAGAAAAATATTAAGCTTTTCATTTCAAATATGCAATAATTTTAAAACAAGAAAGAAAAAAAAAATTAGCAAAATATTTAAACTTTCGCCTATTGCGATTTTTTCGTTTTCAACAAATTGTTATATATTTTATTTTGAATGTTATTTTTCATAAATAATACAAAAATACGCGTCCTATCAACAAGTGATTATTACCAATTTGTAGATTCTCGTTGTTATTATATTTTTTGTTGAAGCATCTTTTTTCGTATCCTGCATTGTTTAATCAAAATTGGATTTTTTTTCATTATTTTTAGGCAATAAAAATTTGAATTCTCGATTTTCCAAGAAAATGCAAAAAGTATTACAATAATATTGAAGGGCTTTGAAAAAGCAATCTTTTTATCATCTTGACTTTTGTTCATATCGTGCGTTGTTTGGCTTAAAATTTTGATTTTCGATTGATTTAAAATTTTTTTTAATGCTGTAACTCTCTGAGTTTTTATCAAAAATGGCTGGTTAACAAACGCATTCGATCTTTTTGGACCTGAAAAAAGTTTGCCATAGATCGATCTAATCCGTGTATTTTTTCGAGAGTTTTCGTCTTTACGGACGGACGCCCGGACGGACGGACGCGCAGTGTAGCTAAAAGCACTTTTTGTGGAAAAAAGTCTATCTACAACCCAATTTTTAAAGGATTTTGACGTTTCTTTTAATGACCATAAGGCTTTCGGATATATCGAGCCTGTGCGAGAATTTGGATTTGACTAAACCAAACTTTTTTATTTAGCAACAAAATAAAGAATAATTTTACCCTAACTTTTTAGATGTACCTTTTTTGCAAGATCTGCGACTTGACTAAACAAGGGCCTCAGTCAGTGGAATTATTATTTAGCGATAGTTTTCAGTAGGTTCGAATAAGGAAAAAAACTGTTTATAATTTTTTAAACAAATCAATTAACAAAAGCCATTTTTTGTTATTTTCAATGATTAGTTGTTTTTTCACAGTTTTCATATAGAATATGCGAGAAATGTATTGTTAATTATGATTATTTAAAATAACGGCTGCTTGGCACCATTATTTAAACAATTTTTATAAACAAATATAGTTTTCAAAGTTCGAAATGAATAGGCTGAATTTTTTGGTGCAAAATAGACGAAAAATGTCTTGAAAAAAACTCCTTGCTGACTTTTTTTTCAAATCAACAGCAACTGGTAATTATTTAAACTAATTTACATTTTTAACATTATTCCACGAATATGGCCATTTTTTTCGGGACACACTATAAATGTATCGTTAGTAATTCCTAGGTGTAATGTTGTTGAAATTGATGAAAAATATCAATTTTTTAAACAATTTTTATAAATAAATGCACACTTTGACCATTGTTTTAAGAGTAGGCTCAATTTTCTTTGCGAATTAAACTAGAAATGTATTCCCAATGAGTCTTTGCTAGGTTTCTTTACCAACAAAGAAGAAAAGTTATTTATTTAAACAATTTTTATGAACAAATGTACATTTTGGTAACTTTTGTTGGAATAGGCTTATTTTTTATTGTGGAGTAAACTAGAAATGTCTTCCTAATGACTCCTTGTTGTCTTGTTTGTCCAATTACCAAGAACTGTTAATTATTTAAACAATATTTATTTGAAAATGCAGAGTTTGATCATTTTTCTAGAAAAGTATTTATTTTCTTGGCGGAATCAACAATAAATATTTTGCCAATTATTCCTTCTTGTAAAATTTTTCTAATTAGGAAAAAGTGTTGATTGTTTACAAAATATTTCTAAATAAATTCAAAGTTTATGTTATAATCAAAGGTGTGATATGTTTTTACTTAATATTTATTATCGATTTGAACAAAATTAAAGCTAGGAGTCACTAACTATAAATTTTCAGTGGATTTCAAAAAAAAATTTGCCCTATTCGTGAAATAATTTTAAAAATGTGAATTTGTTAATAAATATTGTTCAGGTAATCACTAGTTGTTGTTAATTAAAAAAATGAAAGCAAGGAGTCATTGGCAAGACAGTTTTGGCATTTTGACAATTTTTAAAATTGTTTAAATAATGCTGCTACGCAGGAAATATTTTTAAGTATTCTATTATTCCAAAATACAAAAAATGGCTTTTGTTCATTAAATTGTTTAAAACATTATTAACGATTTTTCTTGTTATTCTAACCTACTGAAAACTATTGCTGGATAGCAATCACACTGATTTCGTTAACCAGCCATTTTGGATAAAAACTCAAAAAATCATAGCATGTGCAAAATTTTGGGGCCATTCTTTTATATTTCAAATTCTCATTTACAGCTATTGATAATGCTTAGGAAACAAAAGTATTAATAATTATGACTTTCTTCGATGAAAAGAAAATTCTCAGAGATATAGCATTTAAAAAAAAATTTAAATCAATCGAAAATCAAAATTTTAAGCCAAAAAACGCACGATATGAAAAAAAGTCAAGAGTAGAAGAGTAGAAAAAATGACTTTTTGAAAGCTCTGCAATATTATTATAACAACTTTTTAGATTTTTTCGAAAATGGAAAATTCACATTTTTATTACACACAAAATAATGACAAACAAAAAATTCCATTTTTTGGTCAGCAGGATACAAACAAAGATGAATCAACAAAAATTGTGATAATAAAAAAGATGTGCAAATTCGTAATAATCACTTGTTGATTGGATGCATACTTTCTGTTTTATTCGTGAAAAATAACATTGAAAATAAAAAATAAAAAAATGAAAATTTTTTGGTTGAAAATTATTACATATTTGACCTCGAAAGTTAAATATTATTCCTGTTGAATATTCCATTATTTTAGTTGAAAATTCACCTCTTTAATTACACATTTTTTTGTTTACTAAAAATTTAATTATTTAATTTTTGGTTAAAAAAGGACCTTTTTTATTTGCAAATTTATTCTTTTTTGGCAGAAAGTAATCTTCTTGATTGAAAATTTATCTAGTTGATTAAATATTACTAGTCTAGTTTAGGATTCTTCATTTTAGTTAAAAATTCATCTTTCTCGCTTAGAATTCAACTATTTCTGTTGAGGGTCTACAATTTTTATTTAAAACTCATCAGTTCATTTGAAAATGTAACTATTTTTTTGTTTGGTTTTGTTTTTAAAGTTATTTTTCCTGTTGAAAGTAACTTTTTCATTGAAAATTGGACGTGTTCCAATCGAATATTCTATATTTTTAGTTGAAAATTTATCTATTTGGTTGAACATTAATTTTCCTAACGTAAAATCTAGTTATCTTAGTTTTGGTTAACAATTGATCTTTATTAGTAAAAATTAATTTTTTGTATTGTAAAACATTAAACTATTTTATTTAAAGCCTCATTGCTTTTGTTAAGTGTTCAAGTATTTGCTTCAAAATCCGTTACCTTTTGCTGAAAATTAATTTTTCTAACTAAAAGTTGAACTATTCCATATTTTCTTCAAAATTGATGTTTTTTAATGAAAAATTTAATCAGAAAATAGATTTAAATTACATTTGAATATTATTTAATGATTTTAAAATTCGAAACAATCGATTTGCAGGGGAATTCTTTTCTTAAAAAAGCATTGTTTCTTAAAATGCCATAATATTTTAAAGCTTTTTTTCGTTTGAAATTTTTCATTTTTAAAATATATAAAGTAATTTGCAATATTTTAAAACTATTTAAAATAGTGTGAGTCCTTCTCAATACCATAATTTCTTTAAAATATCCTGAAATTCTATTCAATCGCCTGACCTGTTTTGTCTAATTTTTATTTAAATAAAATAACTTGAGTACATGTTGTCAAAAATATCAAAAATGATGACAAATAGCAAATACGGAAATATAAACATTATGCCATGACAAGGCATTATAAAAACCAAGTGTTGGAACCGACAAGTGCAAAGCTTCTAAAAAACAAAAATTATTCAGCAGTTTTTTCCGAAGCTAATATTGTGCAACTGTTTACATTTTCATTAAAAATAGCTTATTATTTCCTTCATAAAATACTATAGAATTCTACAAAATTGAACATTGGAGTTAATTGAGAATTAATAAGTTCTGAAGCCACTTTTACATTTTTTTACTATCTTTCGCTGCTTATAATAATTTTTTTTTCCATATTTAAAAAAAAATTCCCTTTTTTTTACAGGAAATCAATTATTGCGAACAAAAAGAATCAAGTTTAAAGGAAGATTTACAAACAACTGTTTTTTGTTCTGTTATGGGATCCGCTGGCGAAAGATTGAAAATTTTTCAATCGGTCCCAATTGTATTTTTTTATTCGGGACTAACTCATTCGGAACGATTGAGGCCGACTGTTGTTGCTTTCCATTTCGCAATAATTATTTTAAAAAGATGGTAAATTGCAAAATAATTCCCTCATGATCAAGGAGTTTATTTTTTAAATACTGATGCCTAATTATAATAATTAAATATGTTTTTATATGTCATTTAACAAATAAATTTAATAAATTATTATATGTATATTTAAAATTTAAACTTCAAATTAACCGAACAAAATAAACTGAAATACTTATTAAAAAAAAAAAATCACCCAGCTTACGTTCATAAAATCTTAAGTTATATTTCAAATCCTATAATAATATTGAGCAACCCCAAAAAAACAACCCCTATCACTTTTACTTGAAAAAATTCGAGCGTCCATGTAAGAGACAGAAAAAATTAAAAGGTTTAAAATAATCATCCAAGGGACCTTCAGAAAATCCCAAATTATTTTTTCAATCCTATAAAAATATTCAACAACCCTCCAAAACTATCCCTACCATTTTTACCTCCAAAAAATATGAGCCTCCATGAATAAGACTCAGCAAATTAAAACATTTGAAATATGAAATCACCCAAGACAGGTTTACAAAATACCAACTTATTTTGCCAACATCAGAATAACATTATGCAACCCCAAAAAACTACCCCTACCAGTTTTATTTGGACAAATCTGAGCTTCCATGTAAAAGATTCAAAAAATTAAAACGTTTGAAATAATCACCCAAGTCACCTTCCGAAGTTTCCAACTTATATTTTCAACCCCATAAGAATATATAATAAGCCCCGAAAACCACCCCTGACACTTTCACCTCCAAAAAATCTAAGCCTCCATGAAAAAGACTCAACAAATTAAAAATTTTGAAATATGTAATCAGCCAATATACGATTACAAAGCACTAGGTTAAAAAATTATCGTTTGGGTAAGGTGCTTAACTTTTTACTTGAAAATTTACACCCTTAGTTGACAGTTTAACAATTTCATGAAAATATTTTTTTTCTTTGCTTGAGAATTAATTTTTCTTTAAATTATTTTTTATTTAATTTAATTACTTCATTGTTTACAGATTTATCATTTTGGTTTTAAATGCAACTTTTCAGTTCAAAATTCATTTTTTGTTTTAGTCAGGAATTAATTATTATATTTAAAAATTTTATTTCTTCCATTTTTTGTCTAAAATTTATTTTTTAAAGTTTGAAAAATTAAGTGGTTGGTGAAAAATTCATTCATTTTGTTGAAAATTTATCTTCTTGTTTGAGCATGTCTTCTTTTTTATGCAAAATGCAACTATCTGATTTGAAATTAATCTGTTTTGATTAAGGATTTATCTTCTTTTTTTGTTGTTGCAAATTTGTTTTTTGTTTAAAGATCAGCTACTTGAGTTAAAGTTAAACTTAAAAAATTTGACTTTTGTGTTAAAAGTTAGTGCTTTTTTCGCTGTAATTAAACCTGAATTTTCTTAACTGAAAATTCATCTATTCCATTTTTGATTTTATCTTGTTTGCTGAAAATTCATAATTTTGGTTATGGATTCCAATAAATGGTTAAAGTTTTATATTTATTATTTGAAAAGTAATCCTTCATGGTAGAAATCTCATATTCCTGGTTCAAGAATTTAACTGTCTTCTACAAAATTCCTCCTAATATCAAGAAAAGACAACTATTCTGAATTCAATTATTATATTTTTTTTGAATAGTCGACAATTTAGTTCAAAATAGAGTTTCTAGGTACAAAATTGAAATATTTCGATAAAGTATTCTCTTCTTGTCAAAAATAGTTTTTATTAAAAATATAACTATTTTCTACAAAAAGCATGAATGAATATCTGTTTTCCCAGATGGCATGAGTGTCAAGAAAAACAGTTGTTATAGAGTAACTTGTTTTTTTTTTTTGGCTATTTTCAAGTGTGTTTGCTCAAGTGATTGTCTGGCCTACTTCTACTAGGAACATATGGCAAAATTCAATTTCCACCTTTATGATAGATCGGTTAACTCAATGTCGTTTTTCGTGAAAAATGTCTTGGTGGGGTTAGAAATCCGCCTTTAAGCGGTATATAAGGCTTGACTGAAGCTGAAGATGTACAGTCAATTTTGAAGAAAATGAACCTTTTAATTATCATTTTTGCGGTTCTTCTCTCGGCGGATTTTCTTCTTCAAACTGCTGACGCGTCAGGAGCTCAATATACATCAACATCATGTGTGCCTGGATCAGGACGCCTACCGAGAGGTAACAGATGTACATTTTCAAAGTCTTGTTGTTCCGGAAAGTGCAAGAAGAAACGTGAGTACATAAACTAATAATAATTACACAAAACAGAAAATTTTACAAATTATTTTATTGTATGAAATACAAATTATTTTACTAGAATAGAGACACTAATGATAAACTAATACAATTGATTGTATTTGGCGTTCTGCAAGCAAAGGTTCAACTTTCAAGATATGATGTTTAGAATGTACTAAAGTTATCTAAAAATTTAAAAATCAGCATTGTTAAAAATATAATTCAGCAATTAAGAAAAATATTCTGTTTCCAATTTATTAAATTGTTTATCGTTTAGCTTTCTCCTTCAGTAAATTTGCAATTTTTATTGAATTATGATGTTTTTGGATTATCCTATTCCTTAAAAGATTCGCAACCAACTTCTTTGGTACGTTGATTAAAAAAACGTTCATTCAAGAAATCGAAATAACTAATAATAAATTAACAATTCTAGCCAGAAATTTGTTAGCAATGCTCATTGTTAAATTCAAAGCAACTCTGTTATATTCTTAGTGTCATAATTATACTATAGGCAGATAAATTCTAAACATTTAAAACTCAGAATGAGCCATATAAATTAAAAAAGGAGTCTTCAGGGAATTTTTGAAGTTGGAATTTAGAAAACCTGCTTTTTGAGAATAGCGCATTTAAAGTTATGGTGCGCCATAAGCGCACGTAATGCTTTTTTTGATGAAAAAATTGTCTCACTTCCGGTTCTTTCCAGGAGTTGAGAATAAAGTCCCTTAAAAGCGAATACCCTGTTTAAAAGCATTCGAATACTTTCTAAACTACGATCGACAAAATAGGACGTTTTGCTGCAGAACTTATTATATTTTGATATTCAGACAATGTAAGAAAATATTTAAATATATTCAATAATTATATTAATTAATTTAAATCCAGGTGGTAAAAGACGAGGCAAGTGCAAGTAGTAGTCGACCGCTTGTTCAATGAAGAGACGGGGCACTGAAAGTTTTTCAGAGCGTCAAACTTAAGAAAATCTACGAACTACAATATGCTGACTTTTCAACTATACAATCTAACTTTCCAGAGGAAATGTTTGGTCTAATAAATAATTGTGAAAAAATAAAATAATTATATTTATTTTCAATATCCCCTTATAGCGAAGCTTACTATATTCTGAAAGGTTCCTTACGAGACATTTCCATTAATCACTGCATTGGTATACTTGGTGAATGGAAAAGTTGAGCACTGATTGGAGAAAAGTGAGGAGGTGGAAAAAAGTGGGATAAGCATGGTGGTATTGTTGCATGAAAGGGGTGACAAAAAGGGCAGTAGCATAGCTGAAGGGGGTGTTGGGTAAGATGGAGAAGGGAAGGAGGAGGTATTAGGTATCAGGCGTTAGCCGTAGAAACAGAAAATGGCAATGCGAGGCATAGCGAGAAGAGGGAAACATGCGTGCGAGGCGAGGCCAGGCGCAGCGAGGAAGGCTGGGAAATAGGAACGAGCGGATTAGTTATAAGGTGTGGATGGATAGTAGTTTGTAAGAGATAGTTGAAAAAAAATTCTGTAAACAAATGGAAATGTAAACAAGTCAATTTTGTAAGGCTAGCAGGCCGAAAAATAAACTGTATCTAACTATTGGTATACTCAGATATATTGTTATCAATCATTAAGTTAAGTATTTTCAATAATAGCTAACATAAAGGAAATTGCAGAAATGATTTGATGAAGAAAGGAAAACAGAGATTGAAAATGCAACAACATGAACCAAACTGCGTTTATTTGCATCGTTAAAGCTGAATGTACATTAGAATGTACATCTTGTCCCATGTGCGAGAAGGAACTTCGGGAAAACCGCTTATGCAGCATCTTGAAAAATCTTCAAAAGTGGATGACAGTAAATTTTCACGCACAGTCAGGCCTTCAAAATTCTAAGGATGCGTGAAGGTAGATTTACTCTAGTATAGAGGATTTATCTTAACCCAGGTGGCCTTGTGTTTCGCGAGGAATTGTTCCAATCCGGCCATACTTTTCGGAGCCTCGTTCCGGCTGGTAGGGGGATCCACAGATACCCTTGAACAGCCCGTAGTTTTAAGGAAAAGCTATAAAAGCTATAGAATTTTGAATAAAATTTATAAATTAAATAGTTTTCTGTACCTTATGGATTTTTAAAAATAAAGCTCAGGAGATAACGTCGGGTCAACAAAAATTTGTGTTGCAAAAATCTTTCTTTATCCCATGAGCTTTCACAATACAGGGCATCAACAAAGTTTCGGGATAGCTGAATACTTCCTCTGGTAATATATTTTTCAGGGAGGTCAACAAGGGACGTTACTTTAAGTAACTTTTAACGAGAAATTCAATAGTGGTATTTATTTTGATATTGACGTTGAACGTCAAGGCTTTTTCAAAGTCAACTTTGAAAAAATGGAAACCTCCAGTTTTACATTGGCAATTGATCGAGCGGGAAATTTTACGACTAAATATGTACCAAGGCCATAGCTACATTATAAAATTTAAGGTCACTCTAAGGTAATGTACAATTAAACAAGATCTGCATACCTCTAAGTCAAGGGCGAATTGGACCAATGACCTGTCTACATTTTTCAAATTGAAATTTGAAGCTATATCGATTGCGTTTGTAAAAAACAGGGTTTTTATTTTTTTTGAAGCTGACCTGTAAGAAAGTGCAAAAGTCACTTTAAGGTCATTTAAACTTGAAGAAAGTCTGCAAACCTCTGGGCATAGAAGCTTTTCCCACTTTTTTTCTTAACGAGCCAAGTTACTAACTTTAACTTATCACTAACTTTAACCCTCACGAAGACCTTCAAGATCATTTCAAGGTCAATTTTGTCCATCGGAAACCCCCTTTTTTATGTCAGCAATCGATACAGCTGTAAATTTTAAGTTCGAATATTTACATGGGTCAAAGTTCCAATTTGACCTTGATCAGAGGTATCCATACCTTCTTTACGTTTAAAAGTACTTAGAGTGACCTTCAAGGCTACAATGCTCCTATGATCTAAGTTCATATTTAGACATAAAATTTCCCACTCTCTTCATTGCCGATGTAAAAAGGGGTTTTATACTTAAAGAAAAGTGAACCATTAGAAAAATTGAAGTTTATCTTCACGATAAAAATTAAGGTCACCATTAAATTTATCGTTGATAATTATTTGAAGAGTGAGCTTCACCTACCAGAGGAATATCTTACCTGAGGAAATATTTAGCCAACCCTGGACTTTTCTGACACCTTGCATATCGAATATACTTTATGGGATAACGCACCGATTTTAACAATTATATTTGTATTACAGAATAAAGCACAAATTATTTAGAAAATTTGTTGCTTGAGTCTCTTGTCGATATATCAACTCTTACAGTAATATTCCGAAACACCTAGCGTATTTAGCATATCCATTCTCAGCTGTCCTCAACTAAAAATGCCAAAAAGATTTAATATTGAAGGAATAACCTCTGACAAGTTTCCAAGACTCTAGTTAATATAACTACCTTCATAATAATATTCCACTATCTCCAGAAACTACCCCTATTAAATTTAACAAACTAAGTCGCACCTTCCGTCAATTAGACAGGAAAAAAATTCAAAATAATCACCATAAATAGCATTCCAAGTCTCTTGTAGATATATCCACTCTCATAAAAATATCGCGAAACACCTAAAAACTACCCCAATCGCATTTAACAAACCCATTCTCAGCTGTCCTTAACTAAAAATTCCAAAAAGATTTAATATTGAAAATAATTGCCTCAGACAACTTTATAAGACTTTAGTTAATATAAAAAACTCTATTGTAATATTCCAAGACCCCCAGAAACTACCCCTATCAAATTTAACAAACGAAGTCTCACCTTACGAATGCCTGAAATTTTTGTTCAAAAGCCAGCATTACTTCTAAAAAATAAAACACCTATCTATAAACGCGATTTTGAATTTTCAAGGAGCCGAAACAAACTCGCAGTGTAACGAGGGGTTGGATTTTAGATTTATTACTATTTTTTAAGAGCAAACAACTTTAGAGCCTCTATTTACACTGCTGAGTTCTAAAAACAATACATTTTATTGGTAAAATCATATCTACCTGCAATCAATGGGCTTTTTTATACCGTTCAGGGGAGGAGCACAAAAATCGTACTTGATATTTTGTAAAAGCTTAAAAATCACAGACTCTATTTACACTATATAATTATGGAAAAAATTATTTTTTGACAAAGTCATATTTTTTGGATCAACAGAGGTTGTTTTTTAACATTAAGGGGTAGAGCCCAAAAATCGGTGTTAAATTTTTGAAGAGTCTGAAAATCAAAGACTCTATCTAGACCGTACGAGTATAAAAAATATTTTTTTGGAAAACTCTTATCTGTCTGATAAGCATGGGTATAGTATATCCACAATAATATTGAACAACCCCATATCTATCCTTGGTACATTTCACAAAAAAGTTTGTAAGTAAGTCTACTTAATAAAATCAAAATATATTTAAATTAAAAATAGTCCCAATATTTACATTAAAAAATCCATATTATATTCTTAACCCATCAACAATATTAAAAAGCAAAAAAATCTACCCCTAGTACATTTATATATAAAATAGCTCTAGTTATATTATATATAAAAATATTAGGGTGTGGACTTCGAGGGTCACTTAAAATTATTGTTGAGTTGAGAACATAATCTGGATTTTTTAAAATGGAAATAATGTGACTACTGTCAATTTAAATATGTAATGGCCCTTTTTACATCGAATTACTTCCAAACTGCTTCGTGAAATGTACTAGGGGTGGATATTGGGTATGTTTCATATTATTGTTAGGTTGAGAACATAAAATCACGCAGATAAGACTTTGCCAAAAAATAATCTTGTTTAGAATTTCACAATGTCAATAGAATCTCTGATTTTTGTGCTTTTTGAAAATATCAACACCGATTTTTGGGCTGTACCTCATAATTTCAAAAGATATATAACAAATTTATAAGCGCCTCACCCACTCACAGCCCTGTGGGCCTGGGAGGTGGAGTGGGGAACGACAATTCGACAAATAATTCGTCCATTACTGACTTCACTCGTTTTATCGACTTCCAAATCCTTTACCATCCCTTAATTTGTAAGATTCCCCACAGATAACCCCTGGTAACTACTCAAATTTGACTTTTTTGAAAAATATTCTTTTTTAGGATTTTACAATGTGAATAGAGTCTCTGATTTTTGGGCTCTTTAAAAATAATAACCCCAGTTTTTGGGATCAAACCCTTTATCATTCAAAAACCAAACCCTCTGTGCACTACCAGTATTTTCAGGCTCCTAAAAAATTTAAATTCGTATTTACAGATAGATGTTATATTTTTTAGGTGTAGGGATTGTATTTGCAAAAAAAAATTTCAAGCATTCGAGAGCCCAAGAAGGGTCTAAAACTACTTTCTATGTTGCTTTTCCCAAGTTCAAGTTTTTAGTAAGAAGGTGGTTTTTCTTTTACATAGGCCGACAAATTTTGTGTTCTTTATTTTTTCCGAGTTTGAATTTTCACATAGGGGCTGGTTTTATTTCTAGTAGGGGCTGTTTTTTGAAATTGGTTTTTCTCGCGTTTAAGACCCCAAAATTTTTAAGTGTTTGATTTTTTTTCTTTTAATATTTATATACTTGAGCCACTGACTTGATTAAAGTCAGCGACAACCTGCATATCTTGGATAATATTGTAGAAACGTAAAAAAAATTTTGCGGCGTTTGAGGGCATTTGATGTTCTTCCGGGTTGGATGCAAAAAGTTTTATGATTGAACAGTTTTTTTTTCTTTGGTCATCACTTTGTGAAGTGTTAAAACTTTTGCATCGTGGGCATTTCTTAACCCGAGTAAAAATTTTTCGACTTGAGTTCGACTTGAATTTCCACCAATCAAGACATGTTGACGTGGAAAAGTTCGACTTGAGCATGTCTCAGTTTTGAGAAGAAGCCATGCTTGAATTTATGTCTTAGAGACAAGTTTCTATGACTTGAGGACATAAATTTATCTCTTGAGTCAAATTTTTATGACTACAACACGAGCAGTTTAAAACTTCGAGTGTATACCTATCCTAACAAAAAGTGTCATTCTGACTGCCATAAAAGTTAATCTTTGTTAATGATTAAACAATCTAGTATATTTTTATGCATTATATATTCAATCAACTTATTTAACTATTTTTCTTTGCATTCTAGTTGTTTACGATCATACCGAAAATTTGGTTCATTTTTACGTATATCTAACGGCTTAGGAGATCTTTCTAGAAAGTTACAATTTTTATTTTTCTGTAGAAAATTTTAAAGTGTTATACTCGTTCAGACCTACAGATTTTGAATTTTTCAATTAAAAATAACTAATTTAATAATTTAAAAAATGTAATTCATCAATTTTAATTTTACTTATGAGCCGAAAAAGATTCTATAAAGTCAGGTTTACTTGATACAAGTAAACGTCGTCTGATCCAAGATAAGGCTTGACTTGAGATAAGTAAACAGACATTGATGTTTTGGAGGTGACCTCAAGATATAACCAAGTCAAATTCAAGGCAAAGAATTTTTACTCGGAAAAGTTGGGAAAGTAAGAGTAATGCCAAAATAAGCTCCTTTTTAGTCTTTTTCTTTGGACCTCGCCAGCGACTTGGTGGAAAAATATATAAAAATATGTTACATGTATATATTTACTTGTCATTGAAAACCAAAGTAAGCAACGCTTTTCGTTTTAATTTTTTTTTTAAATTACCCCTGTTTAGGGGTTGAGAAAACCTCCAAAAAATATTAAACAAGAAAAACCACTAAGGGGCTATACTTAAATTACGTAACGGAATCTAGGCCACCTCTAAGAACTCTCCTTCTCCCTGTAACAAACCATAACAAAATATTTCTACAACATAACAGCTTAATTGTTATCCTAAAGATAAAGTCCCAACAAAAAATTTCATAATTTATATTAAAAAAACATAATTTTTAAACCAAAAAGTCACAATTTTCAACAAATAAAGATTATTCCTTCGACGTCTGCTACCCTAGCGCCTTTAAAATAAAGGACGTTAAACTGATCAGCCGTGAATCATGAGTAGCAGTGTAGCCCTCCTTTCCATGTTTGGAAATGAATACCATTCTGCCGTCCCTCCATACCAACGGCAAAGTTTTAAGGGAAATGCTTGCTGTAAATAGTTTTGTGAATCAAAGGAACACGAAACTCACGACCATCTGCAAGAGTAATGAGTGTACGCCATCAGACTCCGGTGATTTGAAGGGTTAAAAGGACCCAACCACCCATTTCACTTTCATCATAGCAACGACCTTAGAATTTTTAACTGCAGGGGCTGAATCTACCTGGAATTTGAAAACCATAGTACAGCATTTATTGATAGCAGTCACATCTTCTTCTTCACATCTACAAATAGAAGGAAAGGTTTTGTAACACGGGGCAGAAACCCCTTATATTCTTCGTCAGATGTGCATCAGTTCAACCACCCGTCCTTCCCTAATACTCTTTCTTAGGTAGTGAAAATGACAAGGAGTAAGAAAAACTAATTAAAGGAGAAGTAGGGGAAATGAGGGAAGGGAAGCAGGGGAAGTTGGCAAAAGAGGGCTGAGAAATTTTTGACAAATGAGAGGAAACGAAAAAAGGAAAAGTGAGGAGAACATAGCTGGATTGTATCAATTGTGCGAAGTCACTGAGGAACATCCGCAAGAAGATGATCTAGTTCGTGCTCTTGCGTTTAAAAAAAAACACCATAGACCTTGAGAGACCTATAGTGAACCTCTGCCGTGGACACATTGCATAAACGTTTTCTGACCCACTCAGATTCCAACTCTATCTTACCATCATAAATTTTATTCGTTCAATCGCAGAGTTGTTTTTTTTTCACTGAAGACTTTTCTGTCTTTTATTACCACTTTGGGTATATCAAATCGGACGATACGTAAATTCTAAACGTACGTGACCTTTTACTGACCCCCACTCTTAAAATTGTTCAGGAGGACACCTGGGCGTCTTTCTAGACGATTTTCCTCGCACACGACGCGAGATGGTAAAAGAGATACAAGATAAATATAGAGAGAAGAGATCATACATTAGTTGCTTATGTACAGTTAACTTTGAATATGCAAAGAAACACAGTTTTTATAATTTTGTTGAATTTCAAATCTCTGTTTTCTTCATATCACGAAATCACTTGTGTCATTATCTGTATGTTTGGCTTAGTTTGAAATACTAAACTTAATTATTTACAACAATTTTTCGGGGTATTTCAACATAATGAGCAATGGTACTGTTTCGAATTTAACTTTTAGAATAGAGTTAGCTAAGCTATCAGGGGATGTCTCCGATAAATATAATTATTTGAATTGCTCGTAATTATTTATTATACAAAATATTTTCTCTTAACAGTTACATTGTATAGATGCAAAGTTAGCATATTGTAGTTGGTAGATTTTGGGACGTCCGAGGCTCTGGAAAACAGTCAGTGTCCCCGCTCTTCATCTTTCAAGCGCAGGTCCCTCCCAAAAGAACAACTGGGTGCAAATAAATGTATATTAAATTAATAAATACAAATATTCTCAAATATTGTTTAAAACTATCCAAACATCAAAATATGTGAAGTTCAGCCAAAACGTAATATTTTATCAATCACAGTTTGTGTAATAGTCTCACTTTTTTAGAACATGGTCAAAAATCTTGCTAATGAATAATTGCATTTTCAACTTCCGGAAAGGAGTATACTAAGGTTGTCTCAACTTTGAAAATTAGGCCTTATTCAAAATTTCGGACCCAAATTGTGTATTTAATATTGGTTACTTAGATGTATTTATAAATTTTTGGCAAATCTTTTAAGGAATACCATAAGCCCTACATAAGCAGGATCTAACAAGAATTGCAACTTTGCTAAAAGAGGAAGCAAATACATAAAACTCTAAATAACTATTATTAAATGAACAATTTAAACTTCAAGTATTTTTTCTAAAATTCACTTTCAATTTTCTTTAAAAATTAGCTGAAATTGAAAAGAAGAGTATTTTTCTCGAATCATAAACCATATTTTTTAAAATGCTCATTTTTAAACTTACGATAACTTAAGTATATCATTAACATTATATCTTTAAAGTGGGACCTTTGCTTGCGTAATTTACATACAATCACTTCTATTAATTTATCATTATTGTTTCTATTTTAGTAGAGAAATTTGTATTTTGTACCAAAATTATTGCGAATAATTTCCTGATTCGTATAATTATTATTAGTTTATTTACTCACATTTCTTATGACACTTGCCGGTACAACACGTCTTCCTAGAGTGACATACTTCACCCTTCTGATGATGTAGGCCGTTTCCTTTCACACATAATGGATGACCTTGTGTTCCTGGTGCTCCTGGCGGTAGTGGTGTTACTGGTGCTACTGTTGATCCTGTTGAAGTTGGTGGTACTGGTGATACGGGTGCTGCTGTTGGGGCTGGTGCTGTTGTTGCTGCCGGTGCTGCCGTTGATGTTGGTGATAATGGTGCTGCTGCTGATGCTGGTGCTCCTGTTGAAGCTGGTAATCCTGGTGATGGTGGTGGTACTGTTGCGTCTAGTACTGGTGACGTGTCAGCAGCCTGAAGGAGAAAAGCCACAGTAAGAAGAGCTACAAAGACGATAATTAAGCGGTTCATTTTAACCGAAAAATGACTGTACATCTCCACCTTTAGGGGCAGCCTATAAAGCTTTCAAATTTTAACATCTAACCCCACCAGAAAATATTTCATCACAGAAAAACGACATTGAGTAAAGCTGTGTTTCTCAAACGCGGAAATGAAATCGTCTCATGTGTTTCTAATAGAAGTAGACAGGTGATCACATCAACACACACACTCAGAAAGAATATGAAAAAAACTAGTTAGATTAAAACAAATATTTTACGTGCGACTCATGCCACCAGGAAATAGAACTCCTCATCAATGCCTTTTCTAAAAAATGCTTAGATTTTTAATAAAAAAGTATTACTTACCAAAATAAAAAAAATTCATTAAAGTATTTCAATTTTCTACCTAGAAAAATAAATTTTGCACGAAATGGTTGACTATTGAAACAAAATAATAAAAAAATGTCATGAGAGATAGTTTGATTTGATAGCCATTAAGATTAATTTTGTAGAAGCCGTTTCAATTCTTGAACGAGAAATATTACTATTCGACCATAAAGATGAATTTCCTAGCAACAAGAAAAGTTGAACAAGTTAAATTAAGCTAAAACTAAAAAAGACGAACCTTCAACAAAATTTAAGAATCATCAGACAAATAGATGAATTTTCAAACAAACAATTCAAAACTTTTACGCGTTAGTTGGCTCATCATCCAAAAATATAAAATTGTTACAAACATGATTAATTTTTAAACCAAAAAGTCAAATTCTCAACAAAATATACCAATTTTCCACTTAATTGGTTATTCTTCTGTTTTAAAAGAATAAATTATTCTCGAAAAATGAAATACTTGAATAATAAGTTGAGTTTGAAGTTCAATTTTAAACCAAGTAGTTTATCTTGTAACAAAAAAGAGGAATTAAAAAAAAAGGTAAATTATGGCCAAAACAGATTAATTTGTAATCAGATAATTGCATTTTGAATAAAAAAAGGTAAAATTACAAAATAAGATGATACATTTTTACCAAACAGATGAGTTTTCAACAAGCTAAGTGACTTTTCTACGACCCAGTCAATTTTTTCAGTTGCAAATAATATGTTTTTACCAAAAATGGAATGAATAAGTTTTCCAAATAAAAAAACTAATTCAAAACTAAGGAAAGCATTAATTTTTTACAGGAAAGTTATATTTTAATCCAAAAGATTGAATCTTTAAAAAACCAAGTAATTGATTATTGTATAATTTACATGAATTTTCAGCCAAATAGTAAAATTTTAATCTAAAAAGGATAAATTTCCAAGACAAAATATTAATTTTAAAGCAGAATTAAATATTTATATAGTTAATTGCCAAGCAATGAAAAAAATTAATTTTTAAGAAAATTGTTCAACTATCAACCATATGGATGAATTTTCAAAAAAAAAGATAAATATTTAACTAAAAAGATGAATTTTTAACCAATGAAACTGAATTTTCGAAAAATGCAACATTTATTTTTTCGATCAAATAGATTAATTATTTGCAACCAAAAATTAATTTTTTAAGAAATACTTAAATGTTTAACAAAACGAAAATAAATCTGAACCAAGATGCTCCAAGAACATTAATTCATACCAGAAAAAAATAATTTGTCAACAAAAAAGATGAATTTTCCACTAGAAAGATAAATTTGGATAGTGTTATGGGGTTGTAAATATAAGTTGAGATTTCTAGAAGGTGACTATGGTTATTTAAAATTTTTAAAATTTTTTAGTATTTTACATGGAGGCTCTTCAGATTTATGAATCTAAAATTTCAGACAGAAGTCTCAAATTTTATCCTTTTTTTGAACTTTTTACATTCCTATTCTAATGAGAAGGTATTGGGTTTATGTAAAATTTTACTTGATCGGTTTTCATCAAATCTCCGTGTTTTAAGACCCCCTAAGTCAGAAAAAATGATTTTTTTGAAGGTTTCTGTTGGTCTGTCTGTAGTCTGTAGTCTGTGCACGATAACTTTGAAAAATTGATTAGATTGGATTCTGCTTTGGCGCACTTTTTTAAGGCCTAAAAATAAAGCATGAGTTTGTAAACCAGCTATTTTTGATGAAAATTCAAAAAGTGAACTCATTTAAACAATTTTTTTAATCATATTTTTTCAAGATTTAAAAATTCTATTTACGGTTATTCATGGTACTCAAAATGCCAAATAATGTATGCTGATGACTTTTTTCTCAAAAAAACAAATATATTAGAGCTAGAGCATTTTTTAAACCAAAAAAAAAAATAATAAAATGCATATTTTAAAACAAACAACGCATGATACAAAAAAATCAAGAGAAGAAAAGCGTTAATTTTTGAAAGCCATGGAAGATTATCATAAATTTTTTTTTTAATTTTATCGAGAAGTTAAGAATTCAAAATTTGATCGTACAAAAACTAATAAAAAATAACGAACTCCATTTTGCGGTCAAACAGTGCAAGATACGAAACAAAGGATCAACTAAAATTGCGCGCCCTGAAAAGATCTATAAAATTGTTATTATTCACTTTTCGATAGGACTCGTAGTTTTTGTTTCTAGTAGTACAAAAACCTTAAAAAATAAGAAGTCAATTTTTGGACTAACGACACAGGCTACGAAAAAAATTAATGAGACAAGACTTTTTTTTCTAACAAAAGAGCTGAAAACTGATTCAAATTTTTTATAAATAATGTTGATAGAACACATATTTTTTGCTTTAATTGTAAGAAACAACATAAAAAATTAAGTTCTTTTTAAAAAATGCTACAAGATATGAACTAAAATTAACAGAAAAAAGTTTTCACCCAAAAAGATCTATAAATTTGTTATTAATCATTTCCAGATAAGACGAATAGATTTTCTTTCATTTGTAAAGAATAAGATCAAAAATTAAAAAATTAAATGTTTGGAAAAAGGACACAAGAGACGAACAAAATAAAAGAGAAAAGTTATTTAACTAAAAAATATTTACAAGTTAAACTCTCGTTATAAAAATATATTAACAGTAAAAAAATAAACTTTTTGGATAAAGTACACAAGAAGCGATAACATTTTATTTAATAATTTTTTCACCTAAATTACATCTAAATTGAATATAAACAAATGAAATTTCTTGAAAAATGATAAAAGTTGTTTTTTAAATGTTCCATAATAATTTTTATTTTATTATAATGCGCCCTTTTTAGTGATAAAAATAAGAGAATAAAAATATTTTTTTTCCAATAATAATGCATATTATGAAGTTGAAAAATATTATTTTTCATCTAGTCTTATTAAGACGTTAAGCATTTTCTGTTATTGAAGATTCTTAACTTGATCCTTATTGTGTAGATTTTCTGCCATCATGGTTTGGAACAGGGACTAAGAGTGAATCCCGAGTGAGCCGAAAGTGATGCTGTAATCGCGCTCTTCAGGAGATATATTCTGTGGGAGAACTGTAGCTTGAAAGAGGCGTCACCCAATCCCTCATGGCCGGAGTCATCCCTCCGCAAACAATTGGGGAAAAGATTCAAGCAGGCACATTGGTGCCTGGGACGAATCCCGAGAAGAGTAATTCTTCACTGAACGATCTCTGCCCCCACTCCGGTATGGATGGAATCAGTAGAAGATCGTAAGACTGGAAAGATCAAACTTACTAACTCTCTATAGGATTTCAATCTTCTGGGGAGCTGAATCCTAAGAGTAAAATCTCTTTGCTGTTTCTCAAGAGATCGATCTCTTAGTGAGTCAGAATGTGTCGTTTCTGATGAATCTTTTGGAAACGAAACTTTACTGGATGGCACCACATACAATATTTTTTCGAATTTTGATAAACAGTCACTAGTTGGAATTATTGTTGACTAATGCATTATTTTTTTTTTTCATAAATTCATATTTATGTAAATTTGTATTAGAATACTTTTATCATAGAGTATTATTATTCTGTTAATTAATGAATTATTATTTAAGCAATGATAATAAATTATATTAATCTATAATATATTAAATACTAAAATATTGCAAAAATTAATGAATTGTTTGAAAAATTAAATTTTTCAAAAATGAATTTATTTAATAAATAAAATTTATGCAAACTTTAACAATTGTTTAGAAAATAAAATGGTTTAGAATATAAAATAGTTTTTGAAATTAAATTTCAGGAAAAAAGAAATAGTTTCAAAAATATTATTAAAACAAATAACAGAATTTAGGAAAATAATACAATTGATAAAAAAAAGTAATTAATTAAAAAAGAAAATTGTTGAAAAAATAAATTCAAAGAAAACATAAAATGGTTAAACAATAAAATTTATGAATCAAAAAGGTATAAGAAATGAAATATTGAAAAAAAATTGTTTAAAAACTGGAATTGGTTAAAGAATTCAATTAGGAAAATCAATTCTTTCTTTAATTACAAATTTTGAACAAAATAATTGTTGAAAAAAAATTTATAGATATTTGGACCATAAAATTAAAAATTAAATTTCAAACAAATTTATTTGAATTATAATTAGAATACTTTTATCATCAACTATTAGTATTCTCTTAGTTAATTAATTATTATTTAATTAATGATAATAAATGAAATTGCTAAATCAGATATTTTAAAAATAAAATATACAAAAATTGTTTAATGAGTTAAATTTTTAAAAAATAAATTTATTTTAAAAAATAAAATGTTTAACAAACTTAAATAATTGTTCAACAAATAAAAGAGGTTGAAAAATAACATCGCTTAAGAAATTTAATTTTAGAAAAAAAATAGATTTGAGAATATAATCTAAACAAATTATAGAATTTAAACAATGATAAAATCGCTAACAAACAGTAATTAATTAAAAAATAAAATTCTGAATGTTATTAATTTTACATTTTTCAATATTTATATCAATATCAAAAAATTTATATTCAATTATAATTGTAATTAAACATTAATTATTCACAAATTTACCTATTTATTAATGAATCAAATATTATTAATTGATTAATAAATTACTTTAATATTGTTTCATAATCAAATAATAATGTATATTATGTAGTTGTGTTTTAAACGCGTATAATATAATTTGGAATTAGCGAGAAATTGCTAAATTACTTTAAAGTAGCTTTTATTCTGATTTCAAAAACATAATCTCAGAGATTAGAATCATATTGCATATACAGAGAGTAAAAGTCCAGAGAGCTGAAAGTAAGTGCAAAACCTAACTCTTTCGGATGGCAGTTCGCTCTCTTCGGGATCGTTTGAAAGTATCTTCGGTTAAGTTTCCATTGGGAGCAAAACCTACCTAGTCCGGGGGCTGAGTATGATCCCGTATGCACTAAGACCACCAAAGCTGAAAACCCTCTATTCTTATGTATTTTGAGCCCCTGAATCCGAATCCACAACTTAATTTTTCGAAAAAT
>NC_046657.1:69542271-69549716 GCF_010883055.1 Belonocnema kinseyi
AAAATTTGTCCGAATCGAAAAAACGACTTTTTCATAATTTGTTTAAACAATTGCAATTTAAACAATGTTGTACGCATTTTTCGAAAAATTAAGTTGTGGATTGGGATTCAGGGGCTCAAAATACATAAGAATAGAGGGTTTTTAGCTTTGGCGGTCTTACTGCATACGGGATCATACCCAGCCCCCGAACTAACCAGAATTCTGGAGGTTTCGATCTTTCAAAGATGGAAACCCGTGTACTTTGTTATGATCAGTACACAAACTAAAGGACCGATTCTCTGTACCTGTTTTGCTCAGGATTCAAGCTTAACCAGATTCTGTCACAACCCATCCGTTTCTGAGTGATTGAGAAGGAGGCTAAGTCCACTGGGGATGGGAACACTTTCTTCCTGCAGTAAATATTTTCGGATCTTGAGAAGAGTAAAACCTAACAGGCTCTTTTTCGTGGGTTCAGGGAATAAATCCCAAACTGAGCAAAACCTATTACTCTCAATCTCTGGTTTGGAGGGCTGATCTACTGTCGGTAAGGTACAATCTCTGATGATATAGCAGATATATTTGAAAATAATTACTTGTACCATTAACACCTAACTATAATTTAGCGTTATTTTCTTGAATTAAGAGTTATTATTCTGATCCCTCGAATAGCTTAATTGGAAAAGCACCTGACCGGAAATCAGAAGTTTTGTGGTTCGATTCCCAATGGAGTGAAGATGAAGTAGGATCTTTTTTTCAAGAAATAATTGTAATTTGAAAAATATTATTTTCCATCCAGTTTTATTAAGACGTTAAACATCTTCTGTTATTGAAGATTGTTAACTTGATCGATATTGTGTAGATTTTCTGCCTTCATGGTTTGTAGGGTTGATCTACTGTCGGTAAGGTACAATGTCTGATGAAATAGCAAATAAATTTAAAAATAACCCAATTATTATTCTATTTGGCATTTGATGGAGAATAACATTATCAAGCGTTTTAGAGTGAACACATGAGTGTAGAGACAAAGCTTTTACCTCGAAACGTGTAATAGGATATTTTGAAGTGCCATGAGATAGAGCTCTTGCATGAGCTAGTAGAATATCTGGACTAATTTTTGTTCGGAGACAGAATAACGTACTAGACGAAGCTTCAATTCCACGCCATTGATAAGAAATATTTCTTGGTTGAAAACGTCACAGTGCAGGTGTCCAGTAAGATTTATTATACCAAAAAGAGGTAGTCAGATGACTGTTTTCAGCAAGCATGACTATAGTTAAGTAGAGTTTTAATATATGTCCGATAATCATAAGAATTACTGGGTGGAGATACTACTTTTTGATTAAAATAAACATACGCTTGATTGAATAAGATATGTAGTAGATTGTTTACAGGACCAACTTCATCCAGCTTTGGGGTAATCGCAAAAACTTTAGGGGGTGTTATTAATTTCACCCTATGATTTAGCATTGTGTGAGCCAAATCAGTGTATTCATCACTATGATCAGGGAAGACAAATTCTATAGGTGAGTCATCAGCGAGGGATGAAACTGAATTATAGTGCATCCATTGAGAGCTCTCTTTTAGGATTGTGTAGGAGATATCGAAAATAGATCTAATGCAGCCTTTAAGCACTCACAATAATTATAATGTAGACATGACATTTTAACAAATATATTTGTTACCGGGCAAGAATTTTATTTACTATTAATTTCCAAATGTATCATTAATGGGATGCTTCCGATTTGTATGCTTCACAAACTTTTTTTTAGTCTTCTTTTTTTCTTTTATTCTTTGTAGCTTTCTTTCTTTTCACCGTACCACGTTTCCTAATTTTTTGGAGGTTTTCTTTTTGCTCTTTTTACCTTGACACGACCTTAAGAACATTACGATTAGAAATGGACTGAACAATTCGCTTCTTCCTAATGTTCTTATAACTAGAACTGTTCATAATATTATCCATTTTATAAATAGAACGCTGTTTTAAACTTTCACCAGTTTTTTGAAAGTGACTTTTAAATGAGTTTTTAAGTGAAATACGAGTATTAAAATCCAAATAATTTATAACATTCACGCCAGATCTAGGAGATTCTTCTCTGACAACTCTAGCTGCTTTAGCCAAGAAAGGGAGAATACGCCGACATAGACCTCCGAGGAAGCTTCCGATACCATGACCTTTTTGATATTATGCGCTAATATAAATCTGGGGAATCCTGCCACCACAATCTGCTTGTTCAGTCTAATATTTTGCGTATTGACTGATTATTTGTATCTTTCTTAGTTCTATCTAGTCAGTACGTTCAAAATGAAGTACAGCTTTCAACGTACCAAACTCGAATGGTATTGCCAAATCAACGTGATCCCCTTGCTTTGTACGCATTGAATAGGGTAACTTCAGCCGATGCCTTTTCAATACTACCGTGTCTGGCATTATTGTCAGCATCTACAATTTGTTGTAAGATATCAATATATCGTCGATTATTTTGATGCGTAAAGTAACGCCACATGCGTTCTCTGAGAGTTCGTTTAAAGCAATCTACTACGGCTGCTTTAACATTGGGGTCCTGCGTTATTTAGAATTTTATTCCATGATCTGTCAAAAATTGTTGAAAAGCTGTACCTAAAAACTCCTTCCCTTTATCCGTTTATAAGCAGATAGGTACACGATTGTTACCTTTCTGAAGAATACGCTCGAAACCGTGTCTTATTTCTAAAGCAGATTTATCTCAAAAAGGCTCAAACCAGGCAAATTTACTTAAAACATCAATTAACACTAGTAGAAAAGTATAATTATTATCGTAAGTTGACAGGGTTCAGAGGTCAACTAAATCATCCTCTCAAACATTATCCATAGAGCTAACATTATAATGTAATCTTTGAAAATTTCAACGAATAGGACTATGTTTGGTGAATGTGTCCTGTGACTTTAACTACTTTAGCACTTTACCACTAGATACTTTTCCTCGCGCAGCACTAATTACTTTTCTGCGTCACTTTAGAAGGCCGGATGACTTGGAATTGTGGTATATTTCTTCTAACATTTTCATCTCAGATTAAACGACTGCCACTTTGTTATAGATCCTAAGCCACGCGGACCCAGTGCTTGATCTTTTCTATTTCTGCTACGTCTTCTTCAACGCGTTCTTATATTTGGAGTTTCTCGAAATCTATGCGAATCACCAGTCTCATCTGTACCAGCATCGTCCGTTATAAGAGTATGAAATATAGAGTATTTTCTATTACTAACGTCCCGACCCAACTATTTATCTGATTGCTCTTTCCAGTATTCTCTATTTTTCACAAGGTCTCGTGGTGTACCAAGCACTCGAAGTATATGAGAAAACTGATTTCTACCAGCTGGAACGAATCTTTTTCAATGTCTTAATGCATCTTTAACAAGATCTGTAATATTTGAATCTTTAATACGCTGTCCGTCATTTAAAAATAAACCATTTTTATCCTATTTTATTCTGTTAGTCATATTAGGATTCTTAAATAATTAAGTAATAAGATACTGTTTGGTGAAAAGTTTTGGATGCTGACACTGTAATGGATTCTGCAGGTAAACATTCTTCATCGGTTAAAAGATTCAACCGGGTATTCAAGGTATAATTTGTATATCATTAGTGTTGATAGTTGTCTGTTTTAAAGTTTGTAGTTGCTTTTGCATTTCATCCACTTGGTCACTTGGAATAAGGACAATTTTTGTACCGTGCTCCATATTTGTTGGTTAAATGACTTTTTGTTCAGGATAAACCACGAAATGAATGAGAGATTATTAGGCCAATGGTCAGTGCTAGTAAGAGAAGTAAAAATCCACCTGTTTTTACGTAAAGTTTTCTTCTTTCACGTCCCACGGGTTTATGCTAATTTGCGAAGTAGTTTTTTCAACTTTAAGCTTTCTTGCTTTTTGTGTAGTATTTTTACCAATAACGTATTTAAAGCACACTTACAATTACCTTTAACGAATCGAGCATCCGAGAACTTTAATAAAGCACGCCTTTGAACAGAGTTCAGGGCACAAAAAGCATGCAAAACCATAGTATCTTTCTGGCCAATCGATTTACCATCTTTCGACATCATTACAATCCTAAAACTGGTACTTGTCCCTCATTGTGACCTCTCGTTATACCTTTAGCAGGTACATGAATATAATGATAGGGGCCATCTGGAAAAATACTTGTCACAAATGGGCAATTGTCTTTGGCATCATTTGGGCACGATCTCACTGATTTTTAAAAGCAATAATATAGTTTGCATTTAGAGAAATATCTCTTTGTCCATGTCACAGATGAAAAAGATTTTGAGATATAAAAATTAAATTGAGATTGTTAAGATGACTACCCTTGGTAAATAGATCTACAACTGTATTATTTGAAGACTCCCTCATTAAATCGTCAATAATTATGAGTTTAGCTCCAAGGTAGTGGGAATAGTCAGAAGATTGAGGTCCACCTTAACAAAGTTCTATTTTTTTCCATATTCTTGTAAGCTGTTTGCCACTCCGTATAGTAAAAAATTATACGTTCATTATGTGTATCACACACACTATCAATATGGCAGAGCAACGTTTTTACAAACAAAGGTTTACCACATCCTGTTGGTCCACATCCCAACGATGTAAATGGATGCTTCGAGCGTGCTTCCATAATTGATAATGAATTGCATTCAACTGGTCATTATTATTTATAGAATAATTCCTGAATTTTTTCAACTAAACATTTTCTTCTTGCACACTTTTTTATTATGATTGTTATTCTGTGAAATTTGATCAATCTGATACTGTCCTCGTGATCACGGTGTTTAAGCTGATTCTCCTGACCACTCTCGATCACGTCAATAAATAAGCTTATTTTGACGTGCTTCTTCTAGCAGGCCCAGAGATGAGCTTACAAGCACAAGCGAACCCTTACGCCACGCTCATGGGACCATTGCCGCAAAACTATAGTTTTTTAGCTCTATTCTGATTGCTTATGTCAGGTTACAAAAATGTAGTACAAAATTATATCTTTTTTAGTAATTTTCTGCAATTAATTATATCATAATATCATAATAAGTATGTTATTTCGTCATTGCCATTATCATGTAGTCCATATTGTTCAACTTAAAACTAAAAGTGAAAATTCGTATTATTAGCAAGCAGAAGAATATATTTCAAAAATTAAACACTTTAGTAATACACATACAATTATTTTATTTTACAGTGGCAAAAACAGTTGTGCGTCTATAGGAATGAGAGAGAGAGAGCAGCTTTTCATTTTTTCCGAGTTGTACAATTAAAAAAAAATTATTTATCTGGTGTAATGAAGCTAAATGGAAGAGAGTCGTATTCTTCAACTAATCGTCTTTTAGTGTAAATAGCTCGACATATTTTTTGCTCCTGGTTTGTAACAACCTGATGACGAGGTGTTCTGTGGATGCTTCCATAATTTCATTTAATTGAATGTGACTTTTTAAGAACGAGATTACAGATTGTGTCAAAGTTGATCATTTCAGAGTTTTTATAGTTTAAATTGATGCCTTTTACTTTGAAAACATTTTGGGTTTTACCTTTAGAGGATCGAACCCTATATGAATAAAATTTGGGACCACATCAGAAAAATTTTTTTATAAAACTTCCGGAACCATAAACTTCCAGCTCATCAGTTAAATAACCTAATCGACAACCTGTACCTGGATAATACTCATCAGACTCATTAATCTTGGCGAAAATAAAGAAACTAGTGTTTAAATTAAGAACACGACGATCTAGTTTCTTCAAATAAGTAAATAACTTCAAGAGTGCCTGGGCTGTCGTGTAAGCTACTATAACCACATTAGTGATATGCGATGGCGTTACAGCTTAATATTGGTACATTCATGAGGCATATATACTTTGAGCATCTACAGGCAAGACACTGTTAAGAATTTTATCAGAACTCTGAACAATTTTGAACAATTCTTGTTGGCTATGGATAATTTCAGTCCTCGGAATATTTTCTCGTTCACCAAATTTCCCCCCAAAATGAATTTAGTCAAGTTTCGCCAACGAACACAAACCGGGATTAATAAATTTTATGCTATCATGATGATTCATTTTGATAAAAAGAGATATTTCTGGTTTCACTCGTGTAAAAAACTACGAATTGTTCGCCGACGTTTCGTAAACATTACAGTGCACATCTTCAGAACTGACCTGAAACTGAGGTGTCAGGTGATGTTGTTCTTAAGTATACTCTCTACGATACAAGTAATTCGCCGGAGGGCCTAACCGTGGGGACTGCTCCAACCTGATTGGCCAATCAAGTCTTTTTTTTTAAATCCGGGAGAACGAAAAGCCAAATCGTATTGGTATCATATTCATTGTCCCTATTGATTTTATTAGGGTGTATTCCTTAATACGTTCGCTCACTGCTCTTCCGGTTTCTCCAATATAGACATTGCCACAAGAACAAGGGATTTTATATACTCCTAGATTACTGAGGGGCCTTTTTATTTTTAGGGTTATTTAGTAGTTGTCCTGTTTTCGCAGGTGGTTTAAATATGGTTTGGATATTGTGTTTGTGGAGAATTCTTCGTATTTGTTCTGTGACACCTTGGATAAAGGGTAGGGTTTGTGGTCGTTTTTCTCTCTCTTTCTTCTGTAGGTTGTGTTGACTTGCTTTTTTGAGTGTGTTTTCTTATTGCTTTATCAATTTGTTTGTTTGTGTAGTCGTTTCGTTTTAGGATTTGTTTAACGTTTTGTATTTCCTTTTGTAAGTTATCTTTATCTGTTATGGAGACAGCTCTGCGTACAAGGGAGTTGATGATCGATTGTTTTGGAGTCCTGATGTGTTGTAAGATTTTTTGAAAACTAATACGTTAAGAAAGGCAATTTTCGGTTTTGTTATATTTCCATGGTGAACTGGATATTAGAATGTAATTGAATAATAAAATCGAAAAACTTATTTAGTTCATCTCGTCCATGTCGCCAGATGACAAATCTGTCATCAACGTAACGAAACCAGAATTCTGGTTTAAGATTGGCTTGGTTGAAGATTTTAGTTTCTAGATGTACCATAAATACATTGACTATTACAGGTGATATTGGGGATCTCATTTCTGCCCCTGTGGTTTGTTCGTAGAATTGGTTATTGAACGAGAAGTAGGTATTATTGAGACAGTGTTTTATCAAAGCTACGAGCTCGGACGGGAAGGTCGTGAAAGATTTAATAATATCAATTGTATCAGAGATTGGTACTTTCGTAAAAAGAGATTCTACGTCGAAACTCACTATGATGTCTTGGGGTTAAATGTGAATCTGTTGTATCTTGGTAATAAAGTCAAATGAGTTTTGTATGTGAGTGATGGAGTTTCCTGTAAAAGGATTTAGTTTTGCAGCGAGGAAGCGTGCTACCAGGTGTATACATATGAAACCGGTATTTTTTCAAGAAAAAAACACATTTATTTCAAGAGAATGATAACAAATATTTTATTCAAAGTATGCGCCC
>NC_046657.1:69549816-69551957 GCF_010883055.1 Belonocnema kinseyi
ACGCCAATTAGCACAAATGGTAAGTTCCGACAGTGCCTACAAGTGTGCCTACTGGCCGCTAAATGGCAATACCGGTTTCATATGTATACACCTGGTAGGTTGTAAGTTGGTGAGCTTATTGCGCTGACGATCGTTCTAAATGAAATGTTCTCTTTGTGGATTTTTGGGAGCCCGTAAAGTCTTTGATTGATGGGATGACTAGGTATTAAGTTAGATATTGTTTGTCTGTCAAGTTTAAAGTCTTTGAGAAGAGTTTTTTTTACTGACTATTGTTTTTGCGGGGTCCTTTTCTTGTTGTGTGTATGCATCGTCAGTTGGAAGTTCCATGCTTTTGTTGTTATAGTTTTCGGGTGGAAGGGTGTAAATTGTGGATTCTAAATTGCTGATTATTTCTTCTTTTGGGATTTTCGATGGAGCTACAGAAAAATTATGTCTTTTAGATAGGGCTGAAATTATTTCATTCTTGAGAGGGTAGTCAGAGATGTTTTTTGCTGTATTTGTTAGTTGAGTTTGCTTTACTGGAAGTAATTTGTCAAATTTTGTTTTTGGGTGGAAAGCTCTTCAATCCGTTGGGACTGGTCAAACGATATGCGGTCCAATGTGGACCAAATTTCAAATCTAAGGGTATTTGATAGGAAAAGGTGAAGTTTTAATAGTTTTTTTAGAGGTAGTGTGCAAAAGAAATTTGGTATGCTGTATTCTTTCTTTCACGAGAAGCAAACTTGTATAATGCAGAATCGATTTGGATTTAGATGTTCCCAATTTATTTTTCAGTAGTAAGAACAACATTACCTGATACCTCAGTTTCAGGTCAGCCCTGAAGATGTGAACTGCAATATTCACGAAAAGTCGGCAAACGATTCGTAGTTTTAACACGAGTGAAACTCGAAATGTCTCTTTTTAGCAAACCAGGATTCTTTTTGATATTTTTTGGATCTATGTCTATGCCCTCAGACTCAAAATCTTTTTATTAAATGCCTGTTTCGAGGCCTCATCAGAGTAATAGGCCGAGTATCCGCTGGCTTCAAGCTTGAGTTGAAAAAATCGATCCATATACTCTACAAAAAGATCACCCTTTTTGGTGACCTTGTCATATTAGGTAGTCTCATATAGCCAAATTTCAAAGCTATAAAATGCTTCTCGAGAATTAAAGGCATCAGTCGTCAAAAGTGGGTGGTCTTTTAAAAAACTACGTAAATCATCATTTTAATTTTTCTCCTTATCAAAGGAACAGTCCCACAGCTTGAATACCTTATAGCCTGAGGAACAGCGACGGTCAGTTTGAGCACTTGTTCGCTCAAAACGATGAATAAGGGATTCAAAATTTTTATTGAAACGCAGTTTTTTGTCCTGCCTGTATGAGTAATCTCAATGTCCGATTCGCGTTCTAAGACTTTTAGATCATTTTTCCTGAAAACTTTTAAGCAAGCCGATGCAGTGGTAATGCTCTAAATAAAAGGATCTACAGCGGCAACTCTAAGAAATAATTATCTAAAAGCCAAACATGCTCTACGAAGGATTTCCACGTTATTGATACAATATGATCGTAACTTTTCTTTGGAATTAAAATTGTATTCTGACGTGACAGATTCTTTTTAACACTCGTAAAATAACTCCCGAGCTTCACGAGACATTGTATCAGGTGAAAAAATTTTTCACCTGGTATTTTTCTAATGTACTCTTGATTCTCAGAAGTATTAAGTAAATGGGAAAATGTACCCTTTTCTGCCTCTTCTAAGGCGAAAGATTTAGACAATAAACTTAATGGCATGCGAAGGTAATTCAAACCATCAATAAATCGAGTTCGATTTACCTACATCAAAAGGATACTAGTCCCATTTAAAATAATTTCCGGTGGATTTTTCAGCCTTTTTTCTCTAATGAAATGACTCAAAATAAATTAAGCATCAAAACCTTTCGAATTTTGCGCGATACATATGGTATCAGTGAAATTATTCATTTTTCGCGTGCAAACTTTGTAAGTTCAGAAACCAGATCCTTATCAAAAATATATTGTCTGATTCCACACTATTCACAGCGTACAGTCTGTCAAGTTAAAGCGTGGGTGGCTTTACTCGCAGTCGGTAAGGTGTATCGACATGATTTTGGTGTCAAAATATTCAGAAGAGCTCCCTCTTTCA
>NC_046657.1:69552057-69566581 GCF_010883055.1 Belonocnema kinseyi
AGAGGGAGCTCTTCTTAATATTTTGACACCAAAATCATGTCGATACACCTTACCGACTGCGAGTAAAGCCACCCACGCTTTAACTTGACAGACTTGACAGACATTTGGATCAGGGTCATTCATACAATTATCACAAACCTGTTGTGCAACACACAAATTCAACGCACAGATTCACTCTGTTGAGTTTTAAAGTAATAAAAAATGTAAGCTAATTTTTTATCATGACGTGGACTTCCGATTTGTGTTATGTAG
Organism: Belonocnema kinseyi; assembly: GCF_010883055.1. Lineage (NCBI taxonomy): Eukaryota > Metazoa > Arthropoda > Insecta > Hymenoptera > Cynipidae > Belonocnema > Belonocnema kinseyi. The sequence goes on from NC_046657.1 coordinate 69,552,310, forward strand.
CACAAATGATTGTCTGGACAAATTTTATTGCACGTAACACATTTACAAAATCCACATTTATGTTCTTTCGCTTAAAAATGGTTAATTAATTTAGAGTGAACCGCGAAAAATTTTAAATACGCCTCAAATACTATTTCTTTTCCTATATGAATCAGAGTTTAAGTAATTCCTCATACATGATAACCCATAAAAAGATCCGAGGCATGATTTGCAAGGTGCACAAAAATTGCCACTACCACCAGCCCCTACCATAGATAAAATTGGTGAAAAATGACATTTGGAAGCACCCTCATATAGCAAGTAAGTATTTTGCTTAACTATCTCTCCTTTACTTGAAATTCCAGAAGTTCCGTTATAAAAAAATTTTCCCTTTAATAACCCACAGCTATCATAACGATAGACAGTTATGGCTATCGAAGCCTTCGACTGAAACTTTTGATATTCAACAAGTTCCGGAATGCCATAGCCATTCAGAGGTATAATTACACCGGCATTCAGCGTTAGCCTATTGGCGGCAATACGCTGATGCACTCCACCTATCTCACGCTTTTGAGGCCGAACATTTTTAAGTTCAATATGATTAATGTCAAGCAATAACTTTTCTTTGGAAACCATTGCAACAACGGCCTGAGAGAGACAGGTATTTTTCTTAGTGTCTATAGTCAATACCGAACGTTTAAAAATATCTGTTTGTAATTTGACGAGACCTTTATCGGCTGGTACCTGAAGACGTGTCATTTCAACATGGAAAGTATCATCGATTTCAAAACATGTGGCACTTTGTACACATTTTTCTACAAGAGCCCACAGGTCTTTAAAAGACAAGTTTCTTAATGAAATTAAAGCCTTCCACGCTACCCCTTTACCGAATCCATTGGACCAAGACACTATACCTATAACATCGGATGGATCACACCAATCTGTCAAATAATCGAATAACTTGTAGAAAACGGTTTCTAGCCATTCCACGGGGTTATTCTCGCCAGGTGGAGGAATTTTAAATTTCAATTTTAAACCGCACTACCTGAATTTCTGGATATATTCTACACTTTCACTGATTTGATATATAAACGGTGAAGCTTTAACTCTCTTATTCCTACCTTGTGCATCGTGCAAGCTGTACGTTGCTGATTGTTCCGGAGCTCGTTTTAAGCGAGTAATCTGCGAAATGCCAATATTTACATGTCGCATTTTGTTGAGTTCAGCAACCTCCATCGATTCATTGTTGGCCCCACAGGCTGCTGTCCTGCATGGTCTTGGACACGTCCTATGTCTTGAACTGTTCTCTGGCATTTTGCAAGAGAATAGACGAAGAAATTATTATTTGAGAAAATTGATTATAAAATGTTTTTTTTTCAATATATATTTATAGTAATTGGTATAATTCTACCTTGGAAAATTCGCTGCTTTGAGTCCAACATTTTGGTCAGCGTATCCTCCATATTGGGGTCCACCTCCTTCAGGGGCTCTCTTATTTTTTATTTTAAAACATCTTTCATGGCAGCCTTTACTTTATTTTATTCAGGCCACAAAAGAATTCTCTTTTTCTTTTTTGTTTTTGTAGCCCAGGATTTTTTTTGCCGTCTTCTTCTGGAGTACCTGTCTCTTCTCCACTGGGTTCCTCTTGGCATAGGGTATAGATGATTTTTCGAAGCTCTCCTTTATTTTTTGTACATGCATTCTCCTCACTGCAGTTTTTTTTTAAAGTACTTTTGCTGCTACATGTTTCTCCTTGATTGTCCTGTTTAGCGTATCAAAAATTCTTTTTCTTTGAATTCAGCCTCGTTTTTTTTGCTGTTCCTGCTGATGTTGCTGCTGCTGATCTACTTCACTGAGAATTTTTTTATCACTTTCGAGATCCACTTTAAGAATTCATTGTTGTTCTTTTTTATTATGTGTATTGCGCGTTTCCTCTTTCTTCATTACCCGTGTAGGTTTTTTATTTAAAAAGCATAAAAATTAACAAAACTTTAGTTAAAGAAAAGCCTCATGAAGAAGCTTCACTAAGACAGCAGACAAAGTACATTTCCTAAGGTAAGCTTCTAAGTCAGCCATTTCAGCTAGATTCTCGCTGATTGCATCAAGTACAAACGTAGCATTGTTCAATTCAGTGTCACACATTTTTTAAAATTTAATGCAAATTTGAACCAAATGAATTTCACTCGCTTTTTTTATGAATGACTTTTAATCTAATTTTGAATTTGGAATACTCTACTAACTTTTCTTATCAATCACTGTTAATGTACATTAAACGTGGGGATCATAAAATTACATAAAAAACTCACTTGCTTAGCCGAGGACAGTGTTGCATACGCAAAGACAACGTCTAGGCTGATTTTTCTTGGGAAACTGTGACTTTCTTGTAAAGAAAATTAACTCGCCCCCTCTCCTTTTTCTAGGGTCACAACCCTAATAGTCTTGAAAGTACACATATCATAGTTCAAGAACATTATATAAAGTGTGTTCAGACACGCTTTTACCTCCAGCTACCAACTTATAACTGTTCCTTTTGATACATAAGCTGCGTCTATGGCTGTCCGTTTGTTAGTTCCTCTGCAATTTCTAAACTCAATAAGTGCAATGTCTCAAAATATGATAAAATCTAAAGACTCAGATATTGAAAGTATTCTCACCTTACAATCTATTGAAAAACGATGGTAAAAATAATTCTTTAAACAATAAAGAAAAAAAGTTTATGTGACAGAAGTTGAACATTCACTTAGGACAACCAAACATCTTATCTCAACTACACTGTACGCTCTCAATAATTCCTGCAGCAACAATTTGATTATTGGATCGGAACAAAAACAAAAACGAAAAGTGTACGTACCTGATGTTACAATAAAAAAGCACTTTTATTGATTTTAAGAATGTTTGAAGAATGTGCAGACCAGTATGTTAGTATGCTAGAAGCCTTATGTGGCTTAGTCGAATAATGCGTGAAAGAAATTGTAACATTTCCAGCTGACCATTGCAAATCAGAAAAGTTACCCGAACCATCTGAGCGATTTATTTTCAACTTTATGAACAAAGAGAAAAATAGGTAATACAAAGATATTCTTTATCATCCAAATTTAATGACTATTATCACGACATTATATATAATGAAACTTTATGTAGCAAAAATATCGTTGACTATCTGTTTTTTAGTTACCGGATGCAATCAATTTTGCACGTCTCTAAGAAAAATTTACTCCTAAGAGATGGTCAATAAGTAACCTAAGTAAAAAAAACTACTTTTAAATGCTTTTCAGAGATTCCTGAAAAATAGATGTCCATCAGCGGCTGGGTGTAGGTCCCAACCAGGATGGCAAGAGTGTCGGCGCCATAGTGCGGTGAGGGGGAAAAGGAAAGTGGAGGGGTTAGTTTGTCCATAGTGTTTCTATTCTGCTACTATACAAAACGGTTTTTCAATTTTTTCCATTTTTTAAGTATGTTCACATGAAAATGGTAGGGGGTGGTTTTCCGGACGTTCTTGAATATTATTATGGGGTCGAAAAATAACTAGGTATTTTGCAAGCGTGACTTGGGTTATTTTTCTGATATTTTTATTTTTTGAGTGTTTTACATGAATGCTCCGATTTGTTCAAGTAAAAGTTGTAGGGATGGTTTTTTGGGGTTGCTGAATATTATTATAGGATTGGAAACATAATTTGGGATATTCTGAACGTAAGTTGGGTAATTATTTGGAAAAATGTTATGCCACTTGGGTGAATAGTTTCAATACTTAATTTTTTTATTGTTTAAGGTGGAGGCCTCCAGGGCTTTTCAGGTAAAGACAATAGGGGTGGTTTTTGAGGGGCGTAGCTTCAAGCAGAATAGTTGGAATTTCTTATTGATTTGAAAATCTTAAGAGTAGCATAAGATAAAATTTGAAAAAAAAAACTGCTGAATAATTTTTGGTTTTCTCATAAGATTTGTTATTTTCGGTTCTTACGCTAGACTTTTCGAATTTTCCATTGCTTTGTCATTGACATCATTTTTATATTTCCGAGTTTGCTATTTGTTCTTATTTTCACTTCTCTGAACATGTACTCCTCTTATTTTAATTAAACAAAAAATGGGATAAAACAGCTTAGGGGTTTGAATAGCATTTCAGCATGTTTGAAAGAATTTCGGGTATTGAAAAGGATCCAGAATATTTAAAATAGTTTTAAAACATTTTTATTCATTTCAAACATTCTAAAACCGGAAAACTCAAAATGGAAAAAGCTTCAAAGTATAGTAAAATTTTAATAAATAATGATTTACTTTTCAGGAAGCTCATGTAAAATCGAATTCCTTCTGCACTCAATAAACTTTTAAAAGGGAAGCTTCACGAGATAACGTTAGATAAAACATGTGTATTGCTGAAATCTTTCTTTATACTGTCAGCCTTCCAAATATACCGGATTTACTTTATGAAATAATTTACAAACTGAAGGTGAGCAAAAAATGTATAAGAAATTAATTTTAAAACAAATCAATTTTATTCAAAACATACATCAATTATAATAATACTTCAATTTTTAACAAAACATACATTAGTTAAACTTTTAGTTGAAAAAATTAACTTTGAAAAAAGATTTATCAAAAAATTTAGGATATTTAAATTAGATTAAATTCCAACTCAAAACTCCTTTTTAACGTCCAATAATCAAATTGATGAGAAAGATTCATGAAAATAGAATCCAGAATCTAACGACCAAATTTGTACAACCTGTACAAAAAAATTTTCTTCTTCTTTAGGGAGAGGAGAGAGGAGGAGAATGTTCCTTTTTATTTTTCAGATTGCAGTTGGAATTTTTCTCATCAAAGTAGATTTTATCAAAATAGTTACATTTGCAAACAAAGTGATAAATTTTGAACTAAAATTGTAAATGTTGAACTCGAATATTAGAATTTTAAGCGAGCAAGATGAATTTTAAATAAAATGATGAATATTTAGCTACAATTATTGAATATTTGGCTATTTAGATGAATTTTTAACCAAGAAGATTAATTTCTACCAAAAAAATATAATTTTTCAACTGAAATAAAATTTTTTTAACTATCTATTGAATGTTCAACCAAAAAGATAAATCCCTAAAATTATTGAATATTCAACTGGAAGAATATTTACATTTTCAGGTCAAATAGATAATAATTTGCAACTAAAATGATATACATATATATATATATTGAACTGGAATACTTGAATTTTTAACTGTTCAGAAATTTTTGTACAAGAAGATTAACTTGCAATGAAAAAGATAATTTTCTCTTAAAAAATTAATTTTTAACGAAATAGTTGAATTTTCAATTTAAATAGACAAATTTCCATAAAGCTGTTGAATTTGGAACAAGACAAGATCAATTTTTAACTGAAAGTGACATGTAAATTTTCATATGAAGGAATTAATTTTCAACCGCAAAGAGTAATCTTCTGGGAAAAGGCGAATTTATCCCAAACACATACTTTTTTTTAACTAGTTTAATTTCTAAATAAAAAAATTAATTTTCAAAAAAATAATTTAATTATTTTCCGAAAAAGATTTTCAGCAAAATAGTATTTTTACCGATACAGAAGAAACCTAATTTTTAGATGTTTAACATGTTTTCACATTCTCTTCATTTATTATAGACGCGCATGTTAGACTTAAAATCCAATCTACTAAAAGTTTTACTAATTCTATTCGTGAAATACGAGTTTGAATAATTAAATAATAATATTGAAGTGGTGTGCGAAATGTATTGGGTTTGGGTTGACTTTTTGGATTTAGAAGTAAATTTCTTGGAGACAAAAGTATTTGTGATAATATTTCTATTGATTTTTATATTTTCAAATTCTATGACCTTTTTGTAACTGCGTGATATTTTCAACTTTATTAAAACAAAAAGAAGATTATATTGTGAAACCTTTAAATAGACCACGTCCCCTCAACTAATATTACTTATTTTCAAGATACTTCTGAAAGGTGGAAAAAAAATATCATTATTTACAAACCTAATCTATTTTCCATTACACAACAGCACGCATCTAAGACGCGTTGAATCGTTGACCCCACATTCTTCATTTTTAGTCACAAAAAACCTCGATATAAAATTTCAATAATTAATTAGTAACCAAAAATACAAAAAAATCAGTCAATATTTTTACCAAATTAATTTATCTAAACAATTTTTCATTAACTATGACCGTTTTAAATTTCTATTTTAGGTACGAAAATTTTTTTACAATTATGTTCGAGTAATGAACTGAAAATGAACTGCTTCATAATGTTTCACCTAAACTTATGAATCTTGTTTACATTTTTATAATATTTTTGCTTCATTGTATTATTAATGAAATAATACATTTTTGCGTTAATATTCTACCAGAATGTTCCAGATCAGTATTTATTTTTTATAATCAGGTCACGCTGAAATTTATTGAAAATACATACTTATACATACTTATATATAAAATATATAAACTCGCCAGTTTTCAGTTATCAAAAATGTGGCTTAGTCATCAAAATTAAAACTTTCATACCCAGGAAAATATTTAATTTAAATATGGAATGCCTAACTGCAAAATTAAAGAAATCAGTAGATGTAAAAAATTCTGAACAATTTATATTGTTTATATAAATTGGAAAGAATCACACAAAAACTGAAATATTTCGTATTATTTCAAGGATTTTTAAATAGTTTTATATGTTTCGGTTTGTATGCAGATTTGATAAATTTCCTTGAATTAAATAATATTTGCAAATATTTCTTAGGATTTAACAGATTTTCATATATCAAATAAGATTCCAAGGGACTTCAAAAGATTTGTTAAAAATATTAATGTTTTCGATAGAAGATGGAAGTTAGCAAAAATTAATATTCGCAAATTAAATAATAAAACCTTAGTTCTATGAAATTTATCTTATTTCTAATAGTGTTCCAATAATTTAAATTTTAATTTTATTCTGATATGGTACCCTATTGAATTGTTCAGCTTCATCTAATTTTCGTCAGAATTAGAAAAATGTGAAAAGAAGGTCGTTTGGCTGACGGTCCATGATAAATTAAAAAGGTTTTGGCCATCAAGTGAATGAATCTGCACGTCTAGCTTATTATTGGAATCCGTAAGAAGGAAGAGTTCCGGGGTGACCTCACATGAAAAAATTAATCTAGTAACTTAATTTTCAAAATTTCCTGAAATTTATACTGGTTAAGTCGAGTATATTTCGGACCCTAAATCCGTTATGAATCGGTCCAAAATTACATTTACATTTTTAATTTGATGCGATGTTACCGATTCATGCAAAATTATAGGACAAAATTTTGCGAGTAACTCGCACCTGACAAGGCAGATGTGTACGTTGGCAACATATACATTTTCCAGTGACTAATTTACATCGACAAAATAACAAAGTAAAATTTTAAACCTGAACACTGATCCCGCATTCCAGTAAACAAAATAGTTATAAGACGATTTTAATGTTATTCTGATTAACGCTGCTTAATATTCAGCACGATTGTCGATCACTTCAAAATTCAATGTATTCGCATCGAAGTGACGTGGCGACGATAGCTTATGGGCACGCGGATATGCAACGAGAATTAAATGACCCGGAAAAATTAAAAATTCACAAATCCATCGTGACCCAATAATTAATTTTTAGACACAAACTACGTTCACGTATTCATACAAGGGAGAGAAACCGTAAGTCCTACCAGTATTATTGATTGCCGATGCAAACGAATCTGCGTTGATTCATAATGCTTCTAATACAGAAATTAATTTCCACATTTTACTTCGAAAATCACGAGTAAAACAGAGAGAAACATGGAACCACACGTGTTAACCGGTCTTACGGATCTTAAACTCCAGATGGTCATGGTTGCATAATTGTGAGCCCTTCAAAATTTCAGACGGAATATCGACCGCCGCGCCAATCGTTCCGACTTTCTAGCAGATGAATTCTTGACTCCACTTGCTCGCTCTGGTTCGTTACAACCAGGCCGCTGGAACCTGGACATCTTCCCCTTGGCTCTGGCGTATCCAGTAATCTTCTCCAGAGACGAGTCAAGGTATTCGCACATGAAAATACGTATGCAGTATGCTGGAAACGGCTCACGCACGATCTGTCCGTGCGCACACACAGACCGCTAACCAATCGCGTGCGATCTGTCGCGATGCTACAGTGTAGCTGGCTATATACCGTTTACTTATATCGGTCGCCACTCGAAACAAAATCGCAACGTCGAAAACTTTTGCGTCTCGAGTGGCAGTCCGATATGTGGACGGTACGTAGCCAGACCGCAACGCAGCAGCGTGACAGATCGCACGCGATTGGTTGGCCGTCTGTGTGCGTACATGGCTAGCTCGTGCGTGAGCTCTTTCTAGCATACTGTACACTTATTTTTTGTGCGAACACCTTCAGAGTTCCTCTTGTTTCGTCGGATGCGTTTCATTTTCCCTACCTCCTCCGGCCTATTCTGTAGTATTTCGTGCATCACAGAAGTGATCTGACGTTACACGGATTGTTCAGCACGGAATGGCCAAGGAGTAGAAATAAAACTGAATTTTACAAAAGAGGCGATGAAACAGTGTGCCCATTCCAATGGGCAAAGTGGCGAAAGAATTCTAGTCATTTCTACGTCCCCTAGATGGCGCGCGTTTGAGTCAGAATTGAAAAATGAACTTGAGCAGACGATAGAAGGTCAAGTTCACTGTAGCTGCAAAAATTATTATTATTATTTTTGCGTGATGAACTTGGATTCGCAATGGATTTTCACCGTTAACATAAACTAAAAATTGAACAAAATGAAATTGATTATCGATCAAATGCAATCAAATGTTAAAGTCTGCTAAAATCGTTCTATGATAGATCGACTTCAACAGACTTTAACATTTGATCGATGATAGATTTGCTTTTGTTCAATTTTCGGTTTGCGCTATTGGTTATTATTATTCATGCATTTATTTCAGAAAGAAAAGTGAGTCCTCAAGCCATCATTTTAGTAGTGGAGATCTCTAGAAAAAGCATTGCCTCCACTTACCACTGCTCCCTTAGGTGCCGTACTCGTGAACACCGCTCGCATTGGCCAGCTTCCGCTATACTCAGTAGTGGTGAGTGGTTGGGCTGGTTTTATCAGGCATCTCGTTTCGTTTCCGTGTACGCTGATTATGTCTTTCTTTGTGTCTTAAGAACCAGAAAAGTGATGAACTTTAAAAAAATCTCATTATTAGAAATGAAAGATTGACTAACAAACTATCGATTTACGTAAGAAAATAAAAATCGATTTTTTCCACATTAGGTCCTTTTCTTCGCAGAGTGTCAGATTTTTCGAAATCCCACTTCCTAGATTAACGTTAGTTCATATTGAATTCTTCTAACGCTTTTGTTTCACTGCTCTTTCACTTCTCAGTCACTTCTTTATCCTTTCTGTTACTTTACGTGCTGCTTGTCGAGGTACAATAATGTGTTAGTTTACCCATTTCCTATTTTAAATAAAGGAATTTTATTTCAAATTTCACAACCGAAAGTTTCTCCATGTGTAAGATTATCTAGGATTTCAGTGATAAGACCCCCAAAAAGGTATTTTAACAAATTTCCCAGGATCTCAAATAATTTATTTCCAAGAGTTGAAGGATTTTAAAAGATTCACTCCTTGAAAAGTTCGATTTGCAACAAAAACATCGTTCTCTTTCCTTGTTAATTTAAACATGTGCAAATCTTTCTTACACAATTTCAATTTTAGGAACTAAAATAAAAAATAGGAGACACTACATAAGCCTTCGAGTGAGCGCTGAACCGTAGCAAGGTTAGACTTGACCCGACGCCCGTCTCACATGTATCCAATCGTTAATCAACATCTTATACTTAAACGGATGAATACTCATTGCCATACAAGATCTTTTTCAATTTTTAAGAAGTGAGACTCGAGTTTGTATGTCCATCAGTAGTTATTCGGACGATCAGTAGGTATCACTTGGCTTCACCGAACGTTCTGTGTGAACGGAGGACTCTAATGCGTCGGTGAGGACTTGCTTGAAAATATGCGTGGACGCGGTTAGGGATTCGGGATAATCGAAATGAGACGCTGTGTTCCAACCCAAATTTGAGCTGACTTGTAAAATTCTCTGCGTGTAAATCAAGATGGCACTTTCTGACTGGATTGCAACCTTTTAAATTTGTACAGTTATTGAAAATAATCGATACGTAAATTTTTATATCAGCAAAGGTTCAAGCTTAATGATAAAAATACCCTTCGAATGTGAGGGGTGCTTTTCACGTTTGAATTGGAATCAGTGGAATGCTTTAAAAATTGAAATGCTAATTATGATTATTTAATCTCGCTAAATCCAAGTTTGAGGTCAACATTTTCAAATTTAAGATTATAGACTAAGAATGACCCCTCAAATATAAGCGTGGAGGATGATTTTTATGCTAAAACTAGAATCTATCTTGTAATGTAAAAGCCAAAAAGTATCTACAGGGTTTTCGATGTTGTTGAATTCAAATTTGAGATCGAATTTACAGAATTCAAGATGGCGGATCCAAAATAACGCCTCCCTTTGTGTCATAGGAGTGTTGCTGCACTCAAACTAGAATCATTCGAGCTATTTGGATGTTATCGGCGTCAACAAGTTCGCACCTCGCTGTTCGCTGATTCCAGAAATGCCTAACGATGAGGTGGGGTGTATCTATTCCTAATGTTTCTTTTCATTTATCTTTTTTGTCCTTTTCATTTTTTTTTCTTTTTCCTTTGTCGTTAAAAAAAATTTCAATGCAACATACATAAATTAAAATTTTGTATGTCAACTAAAAAGACGCCAAGGTTGACAGTTAATGACAAACGGTACAGGAAAGAAAACTTACATAAAATCAAACCATTATAAGATAATTCTAATTATAACAATTATACTAGACATTATAATAAACTCGAATGATATTTATCATATGAATTTACTCATAATCCTAACATTTTTATAAATAACAATATCAAAGTCAAAAACAAGTGGCGGTATGAGAATTTGTGCATCAATGGAAGTACCTGATTTCTCAGAAAAACACTAACGGGGCCAGCGAAACGTTTGTCTGGCTCAGACATTATCCAAAATGAACTTTAAATAGGTGTATTATTTTCGTCTTAATTTGTTCAAATATGCGCAACCAACTTCAAACCTTAAAAACTAAACCTTCTGTGGCAAACACCATATCGGGTGCAGCAAAACGTACCGCTGCTTCCGACATTATCCAAAATTAATTTTATATGGGTGCATTATTTTCTTCATATTTTATTTAAATTTGTGCAGCCAATTTCAACCCCTAAAAACGACCCTTCTTTTAGGCAAACACCTTGGCGGGGCCAAAAAAACGTATTGCCGACCTCGGAATTATCCAAAATGAACTTTATATGGCTGCAAAATTTTCACCTTAATTTGCTCAAATTTCTTCAAACAACATCAACCTTTAAAAACTACCACTTGTGCGGATCACACAAAGACGGAGCCAGCTAAACATTCAGCTGGTCCCGATATGGTGTTTTCCTAACAAGGGGTGGTTTTCAGGGGTTGCAGTTTGTTGTACAAATTTGAACAAATTCAGACAAAAATAATGCACTCATATGAAGTTGATTTTGGATAATATCGGGACCAGCGATACGATTCGCCGGCCCCGCCATGGTGTTTGCTTAAGAGGGAGTGGTTTTTAGGGGTTAGAGTTTGCTGAAAAATTTGTACAAATTAGGACGAAAATAAGACACCCATATAAAGTTTATTTTTGATAATGTCGGGGCCAGCGAAACGTTTCGCTGGTCCTGTGATGGTGTTTGCCTGACAGGGGTTAGTTTTAAGGGTTTTTGAAGTTGGTCGCACAAATTTAAACAAATTAAGACGAAAATAATGCACCTATATAAAGTTGATTCTGGGTAGTGACGGGGCCAGGGAAATGTTTCACTGGCACTCATGCGTGCCAAATAAAAAAGTTTTGTACGTGCCGAAAACTAAAGTTGGTACTTGCCGAATACAAAAATTGTACTTTTCCTTATTCAATGTGGTTAAACATTTGACAGTGTAAAGCAAGGTTTGCTTAGAGTAAAATAGCTACATAGACGCATCTATTCAATGTGAGTATGCTAACAGTGCCGTGTATGTGACTATAATGCAATTTTCATAAGTTGTTTTTTTTTAACAGAGAGTTGTATAAAAGATGAGAGTGCGTAAAACAAAGAATTGAGGCATGCAAATTCCTGTGGCCTTTCTTCTCAACTTGTTTCCCAAAAAAGAGAAGAATATTACTCTTTCTATAACATCTCCATGAAAGGATTTTTTAAATATGTATAACTGTCAAGCTGTGTAAAATATTCGGACCGTGCATACTCTTTGCCAGTGAGAAAACGTAAGAAGAAGTGAGGAAAACTTATTGAAGGAGTAGTAGGGGACATGAGGAAAGGAAAGTTGCGTAAATAAGGAGTAACGAAGGAGAAATAAGGAAAACTTATCTGGATAGTGGAAATTATGCGGAGTCACTGAGGAACATTTAGTAGAAGATGGCCTAGCTCGCGCTTCGAAAGGAACGAACAGCACCGACCTTAAGAGACCTATTGTGAAGCTCGGCCCCCTCCCTCATGGAAAGGAAGACCTTACATTAACCTTTGCTGACCCACTCAAACCCCACCTCTATCTTACTATCATAAATGTAATTACTTCAATCTCAGAGTTGTGTTTACTTGGATCTTATCTGTCTTTAATTACCACTATGGATTTTTGATTTCGGATGATAAGCAAATTCCGAGTGAACGTGACTATTTACTGGCTTCGACTCTTGAAGATTTTCGGGAGGGCGCATGGGCGATTTTCTCGACGATTCTTCTCGCACACAGCACGTGATGATAAAAACGATAAGAGGTAGAGGTAGAGAGAAGAGAAAGAAGAGTCCATACATTAATTTCTTATGTACACTTAGCTGTAACTATGCAAAGAAATCTAGTTCTGATAATTTTGTTGAATTTTAAATCTGTGTTTTCTTCTTCTCGTTAAATAATTTGAGTCATTATCTTCATGTTCGGTTGTAATTCGAAATACTAAACATAATGATTGATAACAATATTTTCGGGTATGTCAACATAATGCGCAATGGAACCGTTTCGAGATCAACTTTTAGGATAAAATAGCTTCGCCCAGAGGTTGTCGCAAATAAATATAATTATTCAAATAGCTCATAATTATTTATTACATCAAACATTTTCCCTGCATAGTTACATTGTATAGTTAAAAAGTTAGCATATTATAGTTGGTAGATTTTCGGATATCTTAAGTTTTTGAAAACTTTCATCGTCCTCTCTCTTCATCGCTCAAGCGGTTGACCCCTAGAGGCACTTTCCTCCCCAAAAACCAACTAGATTTAAATAAATAAATTTTATTATTCAATGCCAATGTTTTAAAATATCGTTTTAAATCCTCTAAATATGAAAATATGTGAAGTTGCGCAAAAACCTCATATTTCGTCGATCGCGGTTTATAAAATATTCGCATTTTTTAGACCGGGGACAAAAGCATCGCTTTTGACTAACTTCGTTTTTAATTCCCGGAAAGGACTATACTAATGTTATCTCAAGTTTAAAAATGAGTATTGTTCCAAATCTTAGGCTAAACTTGTTTATTTAATATAATCTACTTAGATCTGTATTTTTTTACTCATCTGGAAATAAAAGTAGTTACGTGCATATCAATAATATTTCATTTAGAACTTATAAAAAGTCCAATATTATGAATAATATTTGTCTAGAATACATTTTTTTCATAAAAGAGTACTAAAGAAATTAGTTGTGAACCTTTTATAACATAAGCCCTATATCATCAGGATTCATAAAAAATTGCAACTTTACTAAAAGAGAAACCAACCAAATAAAACTCTAAATAACTATTGGTTAATGAACAATATTTAAACCTTAAATATTGTTTCCAAAGTTCACTTTCAATTTTCTTATCGATATGAGAATCTATTGAAAACCAGAGTATTGTTCTCGATTTATAAATCATATTGGTAACAATCCTAATTTTTGAGTTTAAGATAAATTTGGTATATCATTACCATCATACCTTCAAAGTTGCATATTTACTTGCGGAGCTTCACATGCAATCACTTATATTAAGGGTTCATTATTCTGTCTATTTTAGTAGAATAATTTTTATTTTGTACAAGAATTAATTAGGAAAATTTTCTGATTCGTGTAATTGTGGGTCCGGATGCAATAAGGGCACATAAAATTTTTTCGTGCGAAAACGAAGTCCCCTGGAGGCTTTAGAAAAAATTTTCGAATTTTAATT
>NC_046657.1:69566681-69572535 GCF_010883055.1 Belonocnema kinseyi
AAATTTTACATCCATATATATTTTTTGAAAATTAAAATTCGAAAATTTTTTCTAAAGCCTCCAGGGGACTTCGTTTTCGCACGAAAAAATTTTATGTGCCCTCATTGCATCCGGACCCACAATTATTATTAGTTCATGTACTCACATTTCTTATGACACTTGCCAGTACAACACGTCTTCCTAGTGTGACATTTTTGACCTTTCTTATGATGGAGTCCGTTTCCTTTCACACATAATAGATTTCCTGGTGATCCAGGTAATCCTGATGGTAGCGGCGATACTGGTGATACTGACGATCCTGTTGCTGCTGGTAATCCTGGTGATAGTGGTGATTCTGGTACAGGTGATGCGTCAGCAGCTTGAATGAGAAAAGCCACAGTGAGAAGAGCTACAAAAACGATAATTAAAAAGTTCATTTTAATTGAAAAAGACTATATCTCTCGCCTCAGGTGCGGCCTATAAAGCTCTCGAACCCGTACATCTAACCCCACCAGAAAATATTGCATCACAGAAAAATAACAATGAGTAAAGCTGTGTCTCTTAAGCGCGGAAATCAAATTGTTTCTTGTGTTTCTGATAGAAGTAGGTAGGTATTCACTTCAGCGTAGGCACACAAAAAGAAACTAAAGAACCGCTACAAAATACTTGAATGTTTAATAAAAAAATATTTGACCAAAATAGATTACTTCATTGGAAGTATTAAAAGACAAATTTACAACGAAATGTACGAACTTTCCACTTGATTGGTCATTCAGAAAGTAGTTGATCTTGCATCGAAAAAGACGATTAAAAAAAGATAAATCCTCAGTCAAATCAGATTAATTTTTAACCAAATAGTTACAATTTTAATAAAAAAGGAGAAATTTCCAAACAAGGAGATTAATTTTTGCCATAATCATGAATTTTCAACAAATTAAGTTAATTTTTTAGGACCCAGTAAAATTTTTTCGTTTCAAATAATAAATTGTTAACCAAAGAGATGAATTTTGTACTAATGATTATCAATTTCCAATAAAAAAATTATTTTCAAACAAAAATTAAATGGTTACATTTTAAGTTAAAAGGAAAATTAATACTCAAGCAATGAAAAACACAAATTAAAAAAAAAGTTCAGCTATCAACTGAAGGTATAAATTTTCAACGATAAAGGTAAACATTTCATCCAGGAGGTGATTTTTTAACCAGGAGAAGTAAATTTTCGAAAAATACAATATTTATTTTTTCAACTGAAGAGATTAATTTTCAACCAAAAAAATACATTTTGAACAAGGTAGTTCACCTTTCCACCAAACAGTTGTATTCTTACTGAATGATCATCACGTTTAGGTAACTGTTGGGGGTTGTGAAATATTATTTCGGGGTTGAAAATATAAGTTAGGGTATTCTGAAGGTGACTCATGTACTTATATTTAATTTTTTGAGTGTTTTAAGTACAGGCTCTTTAAATTTACAAATACAAAATTTGCGACAAAGTCTCAAATTTTCTTCCTTCTTTGAACTTTTTATAATGTGGATCCATCTCTTTCATAAAGTTTGAGACAAATCATCTTGGTGATACGTTCAATATATATTTGTTTATTTAGTTAAATATTTAAAATAAATCAACCTTTCGAACTCTGTGTGGGATTTCCTAAATATGAAAAATGACTAAAGGTTTTGCAAAAACATACATTTTTGATCAAAGTAAATGTCGAAAATCTAATAATAAACCTTCACTAAATAAAATAAACTCATGAACTAAAATCCTTAACTGAAACAAATCGTCAGTGAAAATGAGAACCTAAACGAAATGTTTATCGTACAAAATCACAGTCGAATTTTTTTATTTTTTACTTATGTTAAGGTGAGAGTTGTAGGTGTGGTTTTCTGTCTTTTTAATGATACTAAGGTGTTGAAAATACAGTTCGAAAATTTGTTAGAGGTAACCCTTTGCAATTACTTAAAATTTCAAAATTTGTTGAGTGTTCTACGTGAAGGCTCTTCGGAATGTTAAGGCAAATGGGAGAGAGATGGTCTTAAGAGGTCATCAAATATTTTTATGGGGCTGCATATATTAATTTTTGTTTTATGAAAGTCACTCGGGTGATTATTTTCAATCTTTTAATTTTTTCATTGTTTTAGGTGGAGGCACTTAGGATTGGTAGATAAACAATCAAATCTTTGCGTTTTTTTTAAACATCCATTTTCGATTTAAAACTTTAACATAACAAACAAAATCTGTTCAAGTTTTTAAATCTTCCTTCAAGCATAATGCTTTTTGTTTAAAATATCTCATTTCCTGTTGGTAATTCCAATATAGGCTAAAACTAGTTAAAAGTTACGCAGATTACAAATATGAAGCAAAACTATATTAGTAGAGTCTTTAACCAAAAATAGTTAAAATTCCTTAATGTTTTATATTGATTCAGTTCGCAGTAATCTTGTAAAATCCTAGAGTATTTTTTAATTAACATAATAAGCTCGTTTAAATGTAAGTCTTAAGAGCCGCATAAGGTTAAATCAGAAAAAAGCTGTTGAATAATTTTTGTTTCTTTTTCATAAGATTTGTTCTTGCCGGTTGTTACACATGACTTTTCGAAGTTATCATTGTTTTGTCATTGAAATCATTTTAATATTTTCTAATTTGCTGTTTGTCGTTATGTTCACTATTCTATTCTCGCTTATCTTTCACTATTTCAATTCTCTATTCTCAACTCCTCTTATTTTAATTAAATAAAATATTAGATAAAACAGCTCAGGGGGTTGGATAGGATTTCAGCATGTTTTAAAGAAATTAGGATGTTAAAAAGGACCCAAAATATTGTAAAGAGTATTTGAAAGAATTCAAATAGTTTCAGACATTAAAAAAACGAAAAAAAGAAACAAAAAAAAAGCTTAAAAATATTGTGAAGTTTTAGTAAATAATCTTTTATTATATTTTCGGTCATTTCCTCATTTTTGTAGTGTCGCTTGTGTGTGTTTTTGTATCACGGCTCGTTTACACAAGCCTCGGGATTTTCTAAATATAAAAAAGATATGATAAAACAGAAACAAAAGTAATCAGTTTTTAAACATTTATAATC
This sequence comes from Belonocnema kinseyi, assembly GCF_010883055.1. NCBI lineage: Eukaryota > Metazoa > Arthropoda > Insecta > Hymenoptera > Cynipidae > Belonocnema > Belonocnema kinseyi. The sequence continues at coordinate 69,569,744 of NC_046657.1, forward strand.
AATGAACCCAGAGTCGGAAAATTTGAGTGAATTCACTCTTTCACTCACCACACAACCTTTAGGCGCCGTATTCATAAACTCCGCGCTTATCGGCGATCTTCGGCTAAACTCGGTAGTCGTGAGTGGTGGGGCTGGTTTTAGCAGGCCACTCGTTCGCCTCCGCGTACGCTTATTATGTCTATGTTTGTAGCTCATTAACAATACAATTAATTAACTTAAACAAATATGAGTATTAGACATGAAAGAGTGATTTAGAAACTATCGAATAAATTCCTTTAACACTATTCTTTTACTTTACTTTCAGTTCTCACTAAAAATTTGAAAATTCAAGATTTAAAAAAAAAATGACCCCTCAACTTTAAGCGTGAAATATGGTTTTTACGTTTAAACTGGAATAAGTCGTGTAATTTAAAAGCCAAATAGTATCTTAGGGGTTTTCGATGTTGCTGAATTTAAATTTGAGATGGAAAGTACAAAATTCTAGATAGCGAATCCAAAATGGCGCTTCTATTCGATTCATAGAAGTGTTGATGTATTCAAAAAAGAATTAGTCGAGTTATTTTGACAGCGTTGCCAACGTTTAAGGCAAATAATCAGAAGCTCTTTGTCAGGAGATTTGCACAAATCAGGAGATTGAACAAAAAATTATAAATAATTTTTTCAATTTAACTAATATACAAGATTATAATGAAATTTTATTATATTTAAGTCAAATGACATGAAACAAAATCTTTTGTTTAGTTGGAAACTTACTTCAAGGAAACTAAATTTATCAGTAGCAAAGGTATTTGGTTGGGAGCACAACTAAATGTCAGTAGATCTCCCGACAAATCAGTAGCAATGGCAATGCTATTTTAGAATATTAAAATGCCCCTAAAGAGTTTTACATGGTGCAAAATTTGATTAAGGTCAAAATTGCGAAACTCAAAATGTCACAATTTCTATATGATATTAATAATTACCAACGATTATTATTAGCCTAGAGTTATCGGCATCAACAAATTTGCAACTCGCTCTTAGCCGAACCCAGGAATAGCCAATGAGGAGATGGAGTGCATATATTCCGACTATTTCTTTCTGTTTTTTATTATTTTCTTTTTTTCTTCATATTTTTGTTGTTTTAAGTAAAACAAAGTTTAATTCTACTTCCATAAATTAAAATCGGTTTATAACGCCTAAAAAGAGGCCAGACCGATAGTTAATGATAATTGGTAAAGGAAAAAAACCCTTTATAAAATCGTACCACTATAAGATAATTATAATTATGTCTATTATAAGCAATAATTATAATTGACCACGCACTGATAGTCGAGGAATTCAAAAACTGTCAGTAACTCCCTAGTGTCGCCCACTCGCGTTCTCAATATCACGTACGTACCAAATAGAAAATTTTTGTGCATGTCAAATTAAAAAGTTTCGTACGTGCCGAATATAAAAAATTCATCCCTATCTCTAACATGGAGAGAAAGAACTACAAAAACCCCAGAACAACCTCAGTAAATCGTCTCAAGTTCCCAGTAGTCACACTGACAACTTCCCTTTACAATTTAAACTGAACAATTCGAGTACTTTAATTTTTTGTGCACCAAGTAACAAATAATCAAGTTGTGAACTAAGTCCCTCCGTTTCGGTGATGTTAGAGTCATTTTCCGTATGGTATCCACTGTGTTATAAGTTCCCAAAAAAGAAATGAAGAGTGGATTCAATATTTCTTTAGGACCGTGTATCAATCTAATAAATAGTGTACAGTGATCGTCTATCAGTTCACTGAATCAATAATCACTTCAAAATAACTGAAAAAAACATCCGGTAGATGTTAAATTTTTCTGTCGGTTCTGCTGTAATGGTGTAAAATTTAAGATATTCTTTTATTTCCACGATTGCTTCGCATGTTTTTGAATTTCGCGTACTCTGCAAACTTAATAAAAGTACACTTTTATCGTCAAAAGATAGAAGGATCGCTGATTGGAACCACGCTTTCGCGAGAGCAGACGTTAACTTAGCTGAATTTAAAGCTAAAACGAGGGCATTGTCGTACATGAAAAAGTTTTTCTACATTCCTGGTCGAAATTTCCCACGTTTTTCTTGCAAAACAATAAATAAGGGTGATAAAATACACCACTTGTAGCAATTAAAGTCTGTATAGTGCAGCTCTGAGTAATGTAATTAAATAATTGTGTCAATGCTTTAACTTGTTCTTGTCCCTGAAACGCAAGCACACGTCTTGTGTGTATTTCCAAATTGAAACCAAAATGATCGGAGCTCACAAAATTCTCTTCTCCAAAAAACGAAATCTCAGATTTCACTTTTTGCACGAATCCATTGGTATATTTTACCAGTTTATCTATAGAAATAATTGACTTTTGCGTGAATAATTTGTTTATTTTTCTAGAAACAATGCGTCCTGCACCTTTAGACTGGTCAAAATCTAATTGTAAGTTTGTCTCGGCGTTAAAAATACCACTATGATCATGCTCTTTAACTGGAACTGAATCTGAATCATGAATTGAATTTTTTGTCAGCACCGATAGTTTCAGACTAAAGGCTTTTTCATCTTCAGTTATGTAAGATGGTAAATAATAATGAGGTTGGTCGAATGCTTTTGTGACTAAGTTTGAAATATTCCTTGGATTCATAGACATGATGTAGAGACCAAAACCGACAACATGCAAAACGTTTGATAATATATGTACAGTCTGTCAAGTTAAAGCGTGGGTAACTTTCTTGGTAAAATATTTTATTTAAACGCATGTTTCTACATGGAATTACATTTGTCAAGGTGTCGAGCAAAA
>NC_046657.1:69572635-69591605 GCF_010883055.1 Belonocnema kinseyi
CTTCCACCACCAAGTAAGTGTGTGGAGGGTGTGTAAAGGAATAAAGAAGGTGTAAGAAAAATGTAAACCCTTAGGGGACACATTAGAAGCTTCCACTGACTAAGGAATAATTGCTAAGACACCATAAGCAAAGAGTGAAAATAAATATATTTTGACTAACCATGGGAAATTATCGCAACAGATTAAAATCAAGGATAGGGGTGAGTATACATGAATAGCAGAGTATAGATCCAGATACATTATTTATTTTGATTTAATTAACAAGAAATAAATAATAAGAACAATATAGACTTTTAAATTTTCTGAAAGTTAAGTACCTTTATAATATTCATTTCATGAGAGAAAATTGTACTTTTCATTCCTGAATGTGGTTTCATATTTAAAAATGTGAATCAAGATGTACTTAGAGTGAAATGGCTATATAGACGCATCTATTCAATGTGAGTATGCTAACAGCGCCGTGTATGGAACCATAACCTAATTTGCACAAGTAAATTTTTTTTTAACAGAGAGTTGTACAACAAATGAGAGAAAGAGAAAGTTGAATTAAGACTTTCGAACCACCTCGGCCTTTCTCCTTAACCTCTTCTCCTCAAAAATAAAAAATATTACTCTTTATATAAAATCTGCATAAAACGATTTTCTGAATTTGTTTAACTGTCTATCTCTGTATAATATTCGGAGCGGGTAGTAATTTTGAGGGATTTTAGGCGGTGGTGTTACTTATATTATATCGCATCGGGACATATCGTAACTATATACATGTCGAAGCCCCATCATGTAGGCACTGAGGACATAGAACGCCGAAGATGTCCGACAAAGATCGTGGATGAGGAACTACAGACGTTACTCGGTGACGACCTACGTCAAACGCAAGATAAGCTTGCAGAATAATTGGGATTTGGCCGTTTAACCATTTTGAGATGCTTACATGCACTGGGAATTGTCGCAAAGCAAGAAAATTGGGTGCTATACAAACTAAAGCCAAGAGAAGTGAAAAGGAGATTTTTCACTTGTCAACAGCTAGTCCAGCGGCCAAATCGTAAAGAAATTCTGCATCATATATGTGTGGCGGTGAGATATGGATTCGCTATGATGACTTTAAGCGTAGGTAATTGTGGGTTAAGCCCGGTCAACCATTAACATTATCACTTAAATCAAAAGCGCATGGGTCTAAGCTAATTCTCAGTATTTGTTGGGATCAGCAGGGTGCAGTGTACTATAAGCCACTCCAACCTAACGAAACCATCACGGGCTACCTTTATCGAAAACAACTAATGTGATTGAGCTGAGCATTAAAGGAAAATTGGTCGCAATACGAACAGAGATACGATAAAGTTGTTCTTCTGTACATCAATGCTCAGTCCCACGTTGTGAAACTTGCCAAAACATACTTGCAAACGCAGAAATAAATAGTCATACCACATTCGCCGTATTCTCTAGACATCGGGCCATCTAATTATCACCTTTTCCGATCCATAACTCATGATTTATCTGAGCAATGATTCACTTCTTATGCAGATGCCGAAAAATGGATTGATTGGTGAATAGTTTCAAAAGGCGAGCCGTTGTTCCAAAGTGGTATCCGTATACTGCCGTAAAGATGGAAGGATGTAGTGGCTAGCGATGGACAATACATAGCATGATCTACTAGTAACCCTTTTCTTTAATAAACTGGCAATTTTATTCAAAATATACCTCAAAATTAATTCACGTTCCCAATATATAATGAAAATAAAATCATGGATATGAGCGCATTCTAAATCCTGTCCGTCGAGACCATTTTCAACAATTACATTGTAATTATAGTTATCTGGCGATATTAGCGTGCGATGAATCAATGTCAAGTGACAATAGTAATGTTTATTATAGTTTTTTGTTAATTTTAAAAGTGGCGTTTATGGGCGCATTTTAAATCCTACTCAAAAAGCCCATTATCAACTCTTATATTGCAATTAATAGTAGCATATGCCCCGTGTGGGGTTACTGGTCCTCCATCGGGCGCCTCCCCATGTTGCGGATAGGAGAACGCTTCCTAAATATGGGTGGTACCGGGGAAATCAAATAACCCGGGGTGGACAAAAACCAGCTAGGGGAAGGAACCCCGAAATAAAACCAATGATTAGCGCATATGATAAAAACAACATACCCCAAGGGAGTAGCAATCTGCCCACTGATTCCGATCGGGTTCCAGCCCCGGTGGTCAGTGCCGGTCCCATGGATTTTGGGGGGTTTAAACATATTCGGACAGGAGCTTCTGTGAGGAGTTTGCAGGTCCTTTGGACGTCACTGAGGAAGGAGCTAGCAGGGAGATATCCGTCAACAAGAAGGACATCTCAGAAAACTTTGAGTCCCATGGAGGCTGGACCCTCTAAGTAAAGGCGTAAGAAGCTGAGGACTGCAAACGCTTCAGCGCCAGCGACCTCGACTCCAAACAAGAACGAAAAAGAAGAGAAGCCTGCTTCCAGCAACATCAGGAAGCAGAAAAAACCAAGGAGAAGAGCTCGACCCGAGGTGGTTCTTATCAAACCAGCCGAGGGTTTGAGCTATGCCGAGGTTCTCAAGGACCTCAAGTCCTTGGTGTAAGAATTAAGGGTGTCAGGGAGACCAGAAACATAGAGGTCCTTGTAGAGCTTGGGCCTACAGGCAAGGGCAGAGCTGAATTGTCAGCGGCAATACGTGGATCTCTAGGGGAGGGGGGTAACGTGCATGAGCTCGTCCCCCGGGTAGGGGTCGAGGTCTTGGACCTCGATACCTCAACAGACGAAGAGGAGGTCGAAGCGGCCGTAAGAAGCCACTTCGGCAATAAGCATGTGGATGAGGTCAAGGTCAGCCTAAGGAAAAGACCCTTGAGAGGCAATCTGAGGGCTTTCGTGGAGCTGACAGAAGAGTTGGCGGAGACACTTGTACGAGCGGGACACCTCAAGGTGGGGTGGGTGTCCTACCGCGTACATAAGAAAGTAAAGAGGGTGCGCTGCTACCGCTGCCTAGGCTACGTCCACATGTCAGCTGGCTGCGAGGGCCTTGATAGGTTGAAGATGTGTTGGAGATGCGGCAAGGAGGGCCATAGGGCTGTGGCGTGCGAGAGTACGCCACAGTGCTGCCTCTGCGCCGCCAAAGAAGAGAAACCCCGGACCGATCATCTGCTGGGGACACTGAGATGCTTGGCGTATAGGGAGGCAGCCTCGTTGAAGAAGCCTCCCCTACGCCGATTGTAACATCACAGCTGGGCAGGTCCAAGAGCAAGCCCAGAAATAGGAGAAAAGGCCAAGTTGGCAAGAAGGAAGATGGCCGAAGCACTGCCAAGAAAACGGCACTCCCTGAAGTAATGCGAAAGCGGTTCCGGGGGGAATTATGCCAAGGAGAAAGGGTGGTGGTCTTTAGTGGGTCCCTTGGTAGCATCGGCGCTGTGGTCTCATTGTGTATATTTTCTTATATATATTGGGTGACTGTGGCGATGTTATTTAAGATCCCCACACTATCAGAATGTGCGAACCCTTCCTGGTGTGTTTTAGAACATTTTCCACCAGCCCTCGTAAAAAAAAAAAAAAAAAAAAAAATAGTAGCATATGCAATAAGCGGAACAAAGCGTCGATTAGACAGGAACACAAACCGCATACGCGTGCAATCTAAGAGGGACTAGGTGCACCTTATGCTTTTGAGATCGCTGAAACCGAAACCGGTGTCCGTTTGACACCATCAAGTCAGTATCAAGGTCAGTCCAAGGTAAAACCTACAAAATTCATCGCCGGTCAACTAAAGCAGGGTACCTTAAGGTTTAAGTGGTCGCTGAATTATTATCCGGTGCCTGTTTGACACCGGCAGATCAGTATCAAGGTCAGTTCAAGGTCAAGTCTACAAAATTCACCGCTCACTAACTCTCTTGTGACGACTAGAATGAATTTATAAGGGTTTTGCTTCAGATTTCTCGGAGTAGACTCAGAGAAGACCTCAGGAAATCATTGCGCCTTAAGGCTAAAGTAATCGCTGAATTCTAATCCGGTGTCTGTTTGACCCTATCGGGGCAGTATCAAGGTCAGTTCAAGGTTAAACACAAAATTCATCGCTAACCAACTAAATGAGGGTACTTTACGGTTTAAATGGACATCTTCAGATGAGGGTTAGGATATTTTAATGGTCAAATTCGGAAAAAGCTGAAGAGTTTTTATGTGAGTTCTGTGCTGTTTAGAATTTGTAATCTTCCCGCCATTCAAGATTGCTATTGTATCAGGTACTTTTTAAATAATCAAATTTGAACTCGCTTAATACAGTGTGAGAAGCTCGTTAAATTCAGTTGAAGTGGTTTCAGCGTTACCCATTCTGAACAGAAAGATGGGCATTTTACTTGTTGAAACTTGGATTCTACGTTAAATTTCCTATTAGAATATCGTAAAGTAATCGAAATAGTTTTTTTTTGCAACGATAAAAAGTTTTAAAAAGTATAACATCAACCACGCCTCTTTACTACAACACTCCAAACGTATCAGCGGTAAGAAGCAGTCAACAGCCGTTATAGGTTATAATTTGGTTATGGTATTATTGAAAACGTTAGGAAAAAGTATATTTTACTGAAGCGTTCACAGAGGCATACTCATCTACATTATTGGTGAAATTAATATTAAACATCTCTAGTGAAGTTTTGTACAGTATTCTTTGTAGAAATTTATTTCGTTCAGTAAAAATTTATCATTTGGGGCAACTTTTCTTAAGTTTGTATATAGGTTAAGACTAGTCTCTCTGCCAGACTTATATTTGCGTTTAATTTTTTTTAGAAATAATTTTGTTCATACGTAGGTTTACTGAAGATTTCATCCGGTATAAATTTTGATCAGTTTCATTTTTTGCAAATATCTCTTTAAACCACTTTGTCTCCTTCACCATGCCACCTTGTGATATCAAAACACATTTAGTGTCATATATACTACATACATTATACCCAAAAATAGAAGGCCTTTAACAGATGTTGTAAAAAATATGTACATTAATTTTTATGTTGGCGCAAAAGAAAGTCTTTACCATTTTTTGATTCCTCATATCTTTTGTGCGACTTGTCTGAGTGACATTAGAAGACATTGCAAAGACAATGAAAAAGCTTCGTATCTCTCTGTCTGTGATTTGGCGTAAACCTTCAAGTCATGAAACAGATTATTAATTTTGCTTATGCAGTACTGAAGGTTTTAATTCAAAGAATTTGCATGCGTTGATTTACCCTGTTATTGATTGAGTTACGTATCCAGTATATATCAGCAACATTAAAAGAGATAGTTCTATGGAAACAAATCAATACAAAAATCAGGACAATTTAAACAATGCAGAGGGCCTGGAAGAGTCATAAAATCAAGATGGTAGAGAAGATGACCTAGAGAAAGAGTCCGTATCGGATAGTGAAATTTAAAAAAACAAAGATACTTTGACCAAGAAGAACTAAGCTATCTAATTCAAGATCTAGGTTTTTCTAAGGAAAGTACAGAACTTATAGCATCAAACCTAAAAGAACATCAAACCTAAAATAAAAAAAATTGTTTAGCACTTTACACTAAGATTAGCTTTTACCGTGATCGACATAGACCTTTTAGAAAAATTTTTTCTTCTGTAAGAGACTTAGTATATTATAATAATGTGAAGGGATTAGTTGACAAATATAAAAGAATCCCTTATAATGCTGACGAGCGGTGACTATTCCTAGATTCGTCTGCAACTCTTCAATTTCTACTCAATAAATTTAATTACAATAGCCACCAATGGCAGCTCTGTAGGGATTCAAAAATAATAACAATAATGCTGGGTCTTGTGACAATCAGACTGAGTTTTAAAATCTCCCTCTACAAGGCAAATTAACAACATGTCTCAGCTTAGTTCCGGGTAAGAGAATTTCGGGCCTGCGAGAATCTGGAGCTGTCTCAGCTGCGAAGGTCATCGACGATGTAACCACCAAATCTCCCACGCGAGCACTTAAGTACATAAATGCAATGGAAAGTGCCTCCAAAAGAGAAGCAAAAATGTCCTCTAATACTGCCTTAGCTCTCGTTCTTGATTCCAAATTAACCAAGTCTCAATATATGAATATTCGACATACTATAATGATGCAGTAGTAAAGTTTTCCCTAGCTATAATTCTGTTTTGGAGGCCAAGAAGCTTTGTTATCCGTCTGATATTTCGGTTTCCGAAACACGCGCCGAATTGTCATTGCAATCCCTTTTGGATCATACGGGTGAACGAATTTTGCAGCTACAAAATGATGTTTTGGATGTCCTGAAGAGCAATGTGCTCCAAAATATGTCGCTCATCGTTAAGTGGGGGTTCGACGGAAGTTCAGGGCAGAGTGAGTACAAGCAAAAATTTGCTGAAGAAGGTGACTCTGATTCAAATGTTCTCCTGACTTCCCTCGTTCCCCTGCAACTTATTGGTCGCGATGAAGACGAAAATGCGAACATTGTTATTTGGAAAAATCATCAGCCTTCTTCTCCGTGGTATTGTCGACCGATTCGACTTCAATTTAAACGCGAAACTGAAGAATCGATGCTTGCGGAAAAGCAGGTCGTCGATAAACAAATTGAAGCACTTCAGCCTTTGATGACGGTTATCGATGGTAAAAAATGTCAAGTCAATTGCACACTAACGTTCACAATGATTGATGGGAAAGTGTGTAATGCCGTAACTGGTACGAAATCGGCGATGCGTTGTTATATTTGTAATGCTACTTCAAAAAATTTCAACGATTTGGAGGCTATGCGGAAGTTAAAAGTACATAAATCCAAGTTACAATATGGACTTTCGACTTTGCATTGTTGGATAAGATTTTTTGAATGTTTGCTGCATGTAGGGTATAAATTAAAAAGTGAAAAATGGCAGGCTCGCGGCAAAGACGCTAAGAATGCTTTAAAAAAAGAAAATTAACCATTCAAAAAGCCTTCCAAAATCAACTGAACCTTCTCGTGGATAGACCGAAGCAGGGTATGGGGAACTCTAATGACGGCAATACGGCTCGGCGTTTTTTCGAGAATACCGAAACGTCTGCTCGCATTTTAGGAGTAAATGTTAAATTTATGAAAAGATTCCACATCATTTTACAAGTCATCTCGAGCGGGTTCAACGTTAAAGTCAATTCCTTCAGCAGATATTGCAACGAGACTGCTGATCTCTTCGTTGAATTGTACCCGTGGTATTGTATGTCTACAACCGTGCACAAGGTACTGTTGCATGGCTCACAAATTGTTGAAGTGTCTATTTTGCCAATTGGACAGCTGTCTGAAGAAGCACAGGAGTCGCGAAATAAAGATGTACGAAATTATCGTGAACATTTTGCACGCAAAAACTCGAGAAAAAACAACATTGAAGACATTTTCCTCCGACTTCTTGCTTCTTCAGACCCGCTTATTTCCAGTTTAAGGAAGAGACCACCGAAAATTGGCAAATCATTGTTCCCGGAAGCGCTTGCGCTTCTTAAATACGATAGAATCGAAGAAGCCGATGACCATGTCGACGATCATGTCGAACATGTTGATGACGATTAAGATTGTACCCGCTATTTTTATATTCAACGTTTTTCATCTTTGAAAAAGAAAATACATGAAAAAAATTACATTTTAACAAGTCCATTACTTCTTAACCTACCAGTTTTAAGTCTCTCCCACTTATTTTGTATTGTTTAAGTTCATTTTCGGAATTCGCTACTCAAGAAACCTTGGTAATGTGAATTTCACCTTAACCGCACTACTTTGGAGGAAAATTGTCCGCCATTTTGGGTCAGTAATTTTGAATTTTAATATTCCGATATTATTTTCGAAATCAGCGACCCAAAAAACCTTGATAATATGAATTTCACCTAAATCCCACCACTTTGGGCGAAAAATGTCCGCCATTTTGGGTCCGCCATTTTGAATTTTAAAATTCCGATATCATTTTCGAAATCAGCGACCCAAAAAACCTTAGTAATATGAATTTCAACTAAATCGCACCTCTTTGGGCGAAAAATGTCCGCCATTTTGGGTCCGTCATTTTGAATTTAAAAATTCTGATATCATTTTCGAAATCAGCGACCCAAAAAACATCTAAAACCGGAATTTCATTGACTTTCACTAAAAAATGTCCAAGTTATTGAGTTTTGACCACAAATCCGGGCTGCCGGACCACTGTGGGTCGTGGCAAAAAGAGTTACAAAACTTACGTTGCGCTTTTCGTCTGTTGTTATACCCGCGATGTCCATTTAGACCCCGTTTCTGATTATTCATCTGCCGCTTTTCCCGTCTCCTTTCAGCGATTTTCTTCAAGGCGAGGAAGACCTGTGCACTTGTACAGTGATAATAGTACATTTCACAGTGCTGACCGGGGATTAAAAAATTGTCTTTTGAATCTTAGACTGGATGCTAATTTGTATAATGAGTTTGCAATTCAAGGTACTTCTTGGCATTTCATACCTCCTCCCGCTCCACATTTTGGGGGTTTATGGGAGGATGGAGTTAAGAGTTTTAAACACCATCTGAAAAGAATTGTAGGTGCACATACTCTTACGTACGAAGAGTTTTATACCCTTCTTACTCGTATAGAAGCTTACCTCAATTTCCGTCCTTTTCTAATTGGAGCTCCTTTGACCAGCATTCCAGAACGCTCATTGGAATTTACTTCGGAAAATCGAATAAATCAATGGCAGTTAGTACAGAAATTTTCAGATATTCACTGGAGAAGATGGGCTGTTCATTATTTACCGTCTTTACAAAAATATTACAAATGGTTTAACAAAGAGCTAAATCTTGTTATCGGCGAGATCGTTCTTTTGAAACATGATTTGTTACCGTCTTCTAGATGGTTGTTAGGTCGCATAGTTAAATGCTACAAGGGAAAGGACGATTTAGTACGTTCTATTCGCGTAAAAACTTCCAGTTCGGAATACGAACGTCCGATTGCTTAGATTTGTCTGTTACCAGTAAGAGCGAAAGAAATGAGCAAAATCTGAACAATTATTATTAATTAGATTTATAAGAAATTATTCTGTAAACTTAGTGGATTATGGCGGGCGGCTAAGACTATTAAATTTTTGTTACATTTATACTGTTTCGTTACGGCGGGAAGCATTTGCGTTATTGACAAATACTCGATTAAGCAATTATTGTTTTTTTCTTTTCATCGTGCAGTTACCATTGAAGAGGCGGGCGGTATGTTTAAAGCTGTGATGTTTCGTCTTTATGAGATTTTCTGTGATTGAAAATTATTCAATTTGTCGACATCGCCTATTTCAAAGCTATTTTTATTTTCCTTATTATTTAAAGGAATATTTGAAGTCACGTGATTTCTCAGTTTAAGTGTGTGATGATAGCCTTGTCGCTTGAGAAAAACAGTGTGCGAGCGAATGAGCGAGTGAGTGAGTGAGTGATCTGTGTGGTTTTCAAAAATGGTCTAGTCTGCCAATTATTCTATACTTTAAATAAAACTTGAACTAATAATTATTTCTATCGATTCTTCTCTGTCTATTCCTAATCTGGTAAAATTAATTAGTCATAAACATAAACATTAAACAAATGTCATGCGATATAAACTGACCTCTGCTACTCTGGTTTCTTTAGAATGAAGGACTTTAAACTAATCGGCCGTGAATTTTTAATAGCATTGTAGCCCTTCTCCCTATGTTTGGCAATAAAGGCCATTCCGCAAAATGGTTGGTTTAAATTATTTCGTCAGTTAACGTACGACGAAATCCGTGACCTTATGAAACAATCTGGGGTGGATGCCATCGACCCCCAAGTTATCAACAGCAACGACCTTGGCACGTTTAAGTGCACAAGATGAATCAACCTGGAATGTAAAAAGCATAGTGCAGCATCTATCGACATCACTCGCACTGTAGCTTTGCATAATTACAATAAGCATATTTAAATAACCAATGATCTAGCTTGTATCACTAGTATCGTTAGCTAGTGTGTGTTGATAACGTATACACAAACTGTAAGCGGTTCATTGAGATATTTTTTATAAATGTTGTCTTTTGAATGACGCCGAATTGCATTAATATGTGGGGTGGACAGTGTACGTGTGTGTGATGCACACCCACATTCAAGTATCAGCTGGACCTCGAACAAATATCTAACTAACATGAATCCTATTAAAAACGTGGGGTTCTTTACCATCTACAAGTGGTAAAAATGTAGTCATGGTCTATCTCGTTTCTGTGCATCTACGTATAGAAAAAAGGAAACGATCAACTCCCTTGCTTTGCTCATCTATAAATAGAAGCAAGTGTTTCGTAACCTGGAGCAGAAGGAGTGAGGAAGACTTATTGAAGAAGAAGTAGTGGGGGAATGAGGAAAGAGAAGTAGGGGAAGTTGGAAAAAATGAGTTGAGGATTGTTGGGTCAATAAGGAGAAACGAAGGGAGGATAAGTGGGGTGAACTTAGCAGGATAGTCACAATTATGCGGAGTCACTGAAAATCATTTGAAAGAAGTTGTCTAGTTCGTGCTGTTACGGTGCAAAAAACCACCACCGACCTTGGGATTTCTATCGTGAAGCTCTGCCTGGTTCCGCATGACAAGGAAGACTTGGCATAAACGTTTTCTGACCCACTCATACCCCACCTCTATCTCACTATCATAAATTTAATTCCTTTAACCTCAGAGTTGTTATTTTATGGTCGCTTTTCTCGGAGCTTCTTCTCGCACACAGCATGAAATGATAAGAGAGATAAGAGAGAAAAGAGTCCATAAATTAATGACTTATGTACACTTAGCTGCAACCAGGCAAATAAACCTAGTTCTGATAATTTTGTTGGATTTCAAATCTCTGTTTTCTTCTGTTAAAGGAATCATTTTAGCCATTATGTTTATGTTTGACTGTAGTTCAAAATAATAATCTTTATTATTGATAACAATATTTCCGGGTATGTCAACATAATGAGCATTGGAACTGTTTCGAAATTAACTTTTAAGATAGAGTTAGCTTCGCTATCATAGGATGTCGCAAATAAATATAGTTATTTCAATTGCTCATAAATATTTATTACATCCAAAATTTGTTATGGATAGTTACATTGTATGGTTGAAAAGTCAGCATATAATCGTTGGTAGATTTTCGGATTTCTAAAGCTCTAGAAAACTTTAAATGTCCTCTCTCTTCATCGCTAAGTAGTTGACTACTACAGGCATGTCCCGCTCAAATGTGTCACTGTATCTATATAAATTTATTTATTTATTTAAAACAAATAATTCAAAATATAATTTTAAATCGTCCAAATATCAATATATGCGAAGTACCGCAAAAAACGTCCTATTTTGTCACTAGCAGTTTAGGAAGTATTCGCGTTTTTGTTGACAGGTGTCAAAAGCATAGTTTTTGAGTCACTTCATTCTAAACTCACGGAAAAAAATGAAAATGTGTCAATTTTCTAATGAAAAAAGTATTACATGCGCTCATGGCGTATGCTAACCTGAGTTCAATATTAAGAATAATATTTTTCTTGAATATATTTTTTTATAAAAATGTACCAACGAAATTTGTGGCGAGTCTTTTCAGAAATAATTTTAGCCCTATACCATCAGGTATTCAATAAGAATTGCAAATTTACTTGGAGAACCATGAAAACCTGGAATGGCTTTATATTATTTTATTGAAATTGTTTCTTAAAAATGCGTTTTTTTTTACTTGAAAACTATTTTTTAAACTGAAAATTCAACTGTTTTTGGTTATGTATTTATCTGATTTATTTGAAAATGTAAGTATCTGGTTATAAATCGCATGTATTAAAATGAGAAATTCGTTCATTTAGGTTGAATTTCCTCATTTTTACCAACAATTTTTATTTTTCTTCACGAAATATTAACTTTTAAATTTTGTGTTTTAGATTCATCTTTTTTCAATGAAAATAGAATTATTTAGTCTTTTATTAAAAATTTGGTTAAAAATTAATCTAGATTTTCGAGAGTCCAAATTTATACTTGAAAAGTTATGAATTTGAATCAATTTAAATTAATTTTCAATATGATACTCACATTATTTTACCCACATATGCATTGAAATTTAAGTATAAGTAGATAGATTAAAAAAATTTTTAAATGATTTAAACTTATGGACTTGAGACAAATTCAAGAAATGATTAATTCTGTATTTATTATTATTCAATTATTTAATTAGTTTATCGTGAGAAAATATTTATAAAAATTTTGCAACATTAATTCAATTCCCAGAAAGTGAAAACAATTTTTTAGAATAAATTCTTCAAAAAGTAAACCTGAAAAACTTACATACTTGGAAAAAATCTGAAAATGTCATTGCATTTTTTAAACTAGTTTTGAGTAGACACACTGTCATTTTTAAACTTAAGATAACTTTAATACATCCTTAACACCATACCTTCAAAATAGAACCTTTGCTCGCAGAACGTCACATGAATCGTTTTTCTTAATTTATCATTATTGTCTCTATTCTAGTAAAATAATTTATATTTTTTTGGGGAATTGATTCGGAAAATTTCCCGATTTGTGTAATTATATATCAGTTTATGTACTCACGTTTCTTATCGCATTTTCCGGAACAACACGACTTCTTAGATTGGCATTTTTCTCCTTTTGGTCGCCTTGGTCCATCTGTTTGGACACATGATTCAGGTGGTGGTAAGTTTGTTGATCCTGTGGTTCGTTTCGATACTGGTGATCCTGATGTTACTAGTGATCCTGTTGCTGCTGGTGGAACTGGTGATGCTGTTGATACTGGTGGTTCTGTTGATCCTGTTTCTACTGTTGATGATGGGGATTCTGTTGAAACTATTGGTTTTGTTGATGCTGGCGATACCGTTGATCCTGTTGATGCTGGTGATACTGGTGATCCTGTTGATACTGGTGGTACTGTTGCTCCTGTTTCTACTGTTGATGCTGGGGATTCTGTTGAAACTAGTGGTTTTGTTGATACTGGCGATATCGTTGATCCTGTTGATGCTGGTGATACTGGTGATCCTGTTGATACTGGTGGTACTGTTGATCCTGTTTCTACTGTTGACGCTGGGGATTCTTTTGAAACTAGTGGTTTTGTTGATACTGGCGATATCGTTGATGCTGGTGATACTGGTGATCCTGTTGATACTGGTGGTACTGTTGGTCCTGTTTCTACTGTTGATCCAGTTGCTTCTGTTGATCCTTTTGATACTGGTGGCAATGTTGATTCTGTCTCTACTGCTGATCCTGTTGAAACTCGTGGTACTGTTGATCCTGAAGCTACTGGTGATCCTGTTGATACTGGTCGCACTGTTGATCCTGTTGTTACTGTTGATCCTATTGATACTGGTGGTACTGTTGATTCTGTAGCTACTGGTGATCCTGCTGATTCTGGTTGTACTGTTGATCCTGTTTCTACTGGTGATACTGTTGATCCTGTTTCTACTGGTAATACTGGTGATTCGGCTGGTAATGGTGACGCGCCAGCAGCTCGAAGGAGATAAGCCACCGTAAGAAGAGCCACAAAGACCATAATTAAGGGTTTCATTTTACTCGAAAAATGACTTACATCTCCAGCTTCAGTCGTAGTATATATACCACTCCAATCCGGATGTCTAACCCAACCAGGAAATATTTTATCACAGAAAAACAAAATTCACTAGACCTATCTTTCTTAAACACGGAGACGAAATTGTGCCATGTCCTCCTTATAGAAGTGGACAGGTAATCATCTTAGCACACATACTTAAAATGAAACTGAAAAAAAAGAAAAACAAGTTAGATTAAAACAAATATTTTAAAAGAGACTCATGGCACCCGGAATTAGAATTCTTCATTCATGCTTTTTTAGCAAATAGTTCATTTTTTAATAAGACATTATGCTAGTAAAAATATATTACTTTATTGCAGGTATCAAATTTACTACATACAACAAACTTTTAACCAAATTTTTTAATCCTCAGCCAAATAGAAGTATTTTCAAACGAAAAATACGAAATTCTAACTTTAACTTTAACTTTCAAGGAATTCATGGTATTGAAGGCATTCACGGAATTTAAGGAATTCGAGCAACTGAGGTTTCAATTTATGTTGTTTTTATGTATAGTCTCTAAGAAGCCTGTGATTGGCCATAACACCCCACCATGGTGATTATTCGCACCTGATTGGAAAATCAAGTCTTTTTGTCAAATTCTGGATGACGGAAAGTAAAATAGGATTAGTATTATAACCGTTGTCCCTATTGATGTTATTAGGGTGTTATAAGATCTCGATCGCTTCTGAATATTTTCTTGGAAAAGCATTATGTTTTTGCGATAATGGTTATTTGTTCATATAAAATGTTATGTCCTTTTGTGTTTCGCGATTTTGAAAAATTTTCCTATTTTCACAGGTGGTTTAAATATTGTTTGGATGCTGCGTTCTTTCAGAATTTTTCCTATTTGTTCTCTTACACCTTGGATGTAGGGTAGAATGGTAGTCGGGTTTTTCTCCCCTGCTATCATGGGTTGTGTTGACTTGTTTTTTATAGTCTATTTTCTTATTGCTTTATAAATTTTGGTGTGTTTAATCGTTCTGTATCAGGATTTGTTCATCGTTTTGTAATTCCTTTTGTTAGTTATCTTTATTTGTTATGGAGATCGCTCTGCATACAAGGGAATGATCAGATCTGTTTTAAACTAGTACATCCAAGAAAGGCAACTTTTTGTTTTGTTTAATTTCGATGGTGGACTGGCTATTAGGTTGTAATCGATTGATGAAATTAAAAAACTGATTTAGTTCATCTGGTCCATGTTGCCAGATGGCAAAAGCTTCGACAACGTAACGAATCCAAAAAGCCAGTTCAAGCTTGGATTGGTTGAAGATTTTGGTTTCTGGATGTTCCAATAAGATTTTGGCTATTATAGTGGCGATTGAAGATCCCATTGCTGCTTCTGAGGTTTTTCATATAATTGGTTTTTGAAAGAGAAGAAATTTTATTGAGACAGTATTCTATCAAAGGTATGAGCTCGGAGGGAAAGTTTAAAAAAGATTTAATAATATCACTTGTTTTAGAAATTGGTACTTTCGTAAAGAGAGCTACAATGTCGACACTCGCTATGATGTTTTAGGGCTGAATGTGAATCTGTTGTATATTTTTGATAAACTCAAATGAGTTTGGGACGTAAGTGATAGATTTTCCTGTAAAAGAATTTAATTTTGTAGCGAGAAAGCTTGCTAGGTTGTAAGTTGGTGAGTTAATTGCGCTGACAATCAGCCCGAGAGGAATGTTGTTTTTGAGAAATTCTTGGGAGTCTGTAAAGTCTTGGAGAGATGGGATTAATAGGAATTAGTTTAGATATTGCTTCGCTGTTAAGCTTAGAGTCTCTCAGAAGGATTTTTGTTTCACTATTAGCCGTCCTACGCCATATATCATTTGCTTTTTCAGATGGAAGGTTATATATTGTGGATTAAAAATTACTGATTGACCGCAGATCTTTTTTCTCAGACAAAACAGTTTGATATTTATAAATGAATAATTTAATTTTTAATTAAAAGGAAGAAATTTTAATAATTAAATCCTTTGAAAAATGGAAGGATTTGTTGTTTTTAATAAATTTTTATCTTGGTTTATACTAATCAATACATAACTTATTATTAAATGTACATTGTTTTCAATTGTAAGAAAAACCTTTAGCAATTTTGTGCACTATGAGATTTTTTTGCTCATCGGGGAATTTGAAAAATTAATTATCATTTCTATTTTAGGACAGGGAGTGTTAGTAAAAAAATGTAATTTCACTTGGAACAGGGAATTATTTTAAAGAATTATAATTTGGATTTAGAAGAAAGAAATTGAAAAGAATCCCTTTTGCAAGTCAGAATTGTTCAACATCTCAACGTTCCCTCTGCCAAATTTTAGGCAAAAAAGTACTTAAATCAGTTTTTAGAGTATAAGTAGTATTTTCAAGAAGACAAACTTGGTTTAAACTCTTTTGTTAAAAATTCATTTTTTTGTTTGTTGAATATTCATCATTTCTATTGAAAATTCATCTGGGGTTTAAAATGTAACTACTTTGTTTAAATAACTAAAAACTGAACTATTTCGAGAGAATTGAACCATTTTTCTAAATATCTGTTTTTATTTGTAAGAATTATATTTTAAGCAGAAATTCTAAACATTATATTTTTGGTAGAAAATGTACATTTTTTAGAGGAAAATAAAAATATTTTGTTAAATATTGATATTTTTATTTAGAAATTAAACTAACTGATTGACTCTAAATGTAATTTTTTTTTAATTCACCTTTTTCTGGAAAATCAATCTTTATTGTCAAGAATTAATCTTTTTGGTATAACATTCAACTATTTCAGCTGCAGGTTCAACATTTTAGTTTGAAATTCATCCGTTTGGATGAAAATAATTCATGTATCTTCAAATTTTAGGGTTCTTTTTTTGGTTTTAAATTAATCTTTTATTGTTAATAATTCAAGTATTCTCTTTAAATACTTATCATTTAAGTTAAACAATCATCTGGTAGGTTGAACATAAAATTATTTAGTCAAAAGTTAAAAGCGTTTGTTAAAAATTAATTTTTCGGTTTAAAGATTCATTATTAAAATTAAAAATTATATATCTATTCGATTGTAACATGAGCTACATGACTGAAAACTTGTTTTCTCTTTAAATAAAAATGACGTTTTTTCCTCAAAATTAAAACTTTTTCAAAAATTTGTTTCCTTCTTGGTTAGAAATTATCATTTATTTAAACTGAAAATATAACAATTATCAGTTTTTCTAGTTGTGAAGAATACATTTTTAACCAAAAATTAAAAAAATAAAAGTTTAAATTAAACAAACTATGCTTCAGCAACATTTCTTTACCGAAATAGTTAAATGCTGAACCCGCACAAACGATTTTTATGAAAAATGCCGAATTTTCAACGAAAACAGAACTTTTCGTCAGTAAAAACAAAAATTGAAGCCACTCAATTTATCTTTATTTATCTTTATTCAGTTGGCATTATGGCGAAAAAAATAGGAAGTTTATTCAAATTATGGGAAAAAAGAATAACTGAAAATAGCAACGAAAAAGAGAAGGTTATGGAAAAAAGCGTGAAGTCTGAAATATAGAAGTTTCATTTAAATTTAATAATTTATTATTAATTTGTATCATAAACGTTTTTTCTGGTTCTTACACTTGTTTTTTCGAAAGAATCATTGTATTTTTATGGAAATAATTTTTATGTTTCCTTATTTGATATTTGTAATCATTTTCAGCATTCTGAACTATATGCACTAGACATACATATTTCAATTAAATAAAGAATTATACAAAACAGCTCAGGTGATTGTATAGAATTTCAGCATATCTTAAAATAATTCAAATATTTATAATATTTGAAATCATTTTAAACGTTTTAAAACCAAAAATCTTTGAAAGGTAAGAAGATTTAAAAAATGGTAGCTTTTTAATCAATAATTCTTTTATTCAGAAAAGGCTTTCCGTACAATTTAATGGTTTCGATTTTCCAAATACAAAAATAATTTTTAATAACTCCAATCAAATAAAATTTCTAACGTTTCGGGAAGCTCACGTAAATTTTAATTTTCTCTACAGTCAATAGATAGTTAAAATGAAGACTCGGAAGATAACGTTAGATCAACAAAAATTGGTGTCGCTGAAATATTTTTCCATACCGTTAGCCTTCATAATATAACAAATGGATTCTATGGAATAATTTCCCAATTTCCCAAACCAAAGGGCCTATGACAAAGCCACCGAACGCGTCCTCGGGTTGCGGATAGAGGGTCCCTGTACCAAGGGTTTCTTCTGAATATGGTTACAAAAATAAATAGGCAGTCGCGGACAATTGTCCAGGGGTGGTCCCGAAGGAATTAACCCCCAAGCGGAGGTGTGAAAACGGTGCCGAAAGCTGAATGGCACCTGGGTGAGGTGTCTAGAACGGTGACTCTGGGATACCAGGTAACCTCTCAGAGTAAGCAACCTTATCCTTGCATGTGGGGCTCTACAAGGATGGACGAACACCTTTCCCTAGCTTCTCGTGGGAACAACAATGACAACACCAAACATAGTTGTAGTAAGTGCGGTTCAAAACAATAGAACGCGCAGGGCTCCCGACAATGGGACGGCCAACAATGCCGACCAATCTAGAGCTGGGGGAGTCAATGAAAATGGATTCAATGCGATGGATCGTCGGGATCTCGTGACCTTTGGGTGGACGGAGCAACTGAATCACGACTTGCTAGACTGCTACGATGCGAGTGTGGCCCGTGAACAAGGTTACATGGCACGGCTGCATGCTCTGTGGTGCGAGAAACACTCGGAGCTATCGCACTTTTCGCAGCAACGTCTGCGAAACCATGCTGAACTACTTCGTAAAAGGGGCTATGTTAGCGGAACGCCTACTCTACCTCAGCTAGAACAAGCCGGCAACAAAGAAAGAGAGGCAACAATAAGACCAACCGCGGGCAGGCATCCAATAGATGAAGAGCGATGCTTTACGATCCGGAGAAACATCAACACCAAGGTTTCTCTCAAGCCTAAAGATCTGGCTAAAATGGATGACGAGCTTCGTGGACATTTTTCCGGTGAATCCGACCTCTGGGCTATCAATTATTGTGTGTATAATGCAGCGAGAGCTTTGGCCGATGCGAACCGTAAAACAAAACCAATGGCTGATCATAAGACCAAAAGACGAATGCATCAACTTACTATAAAGATGCCCACCCATCACTACCGAGGAGGTGAAAAAAGTATTACGAGGGATGAAGAACTATTCCGCACCGGGACCAGATTGTATCAAAACTTTCTGGTGGAAGAAGTTTTCTTCAACCCATCAGCATTTGGCCCGTATTTTCACCTCATATTTGAAGTCCGAAGAGCCGATTCCAGAGTGGTTGGTGGAAGGGCGCACAATACTCCTGCCGAAAATAGGCGACTTAGCTGACCCTAAGAACTACAGGCCAATAACTTGTCTTAACACGCTTTATAAGATATTCACAGCTATCCTAAATGATAGGATTGTTCGGGCAATTGAACCTGTGTGGCAAGAA
>NC_046657.1:69591705-69611534 GCF_010883055.1 Belonocnema kinseyi
TACATGGACGATCTTAAGATCTATGCTAAAAACAGAGAGCAACTGCATCTAGCTCTGGGGATTGTCGAACGATATACTAAGGAAATTAGAATGGAATTTGGGGTAGACAAATGCGCCAAGGTTTATTTGAAGCGACGAAAACTTAATGGCATCACTGAAGATCCTGAGCTCGTTGATAGAAGCGCCATACGACACCTTTGCGCTGGAGAGACTTATACATACCTGGGCTTGCCACAGAGCGACATTCAGGATGTGACATCTATAAAGGATACTCTCCGAAGCAGATACAAACGTCTCATCCGATAGATTTGGTCTTCCGAACTGTCGGCGAGGAACAAAAGTATCTGGAACGAACATCCTTGCCGTCCCGGTACTACTCTATTCATTTGGAGTAGTTCCATGGACGAAGAACGAGCTCAGATCTCTTGATATCGGGACAAGAAAGGTTATGCACATGAACAAAAGCATTCATCTTAAGTCTTCAGTTCCGCAACCGTACATCTCACGCCGTCAAGGGGGTCGCGGAATATTGAGTCTTGAATGTCTTCACAACAGGATTATTCTGGGTACAGCACATAGAGTTGCAAATGGAAGAGACCCTCTTCTTAAAATGGTCAGGAATCACGAGGAAGTGGGCAAAGGAGCATTTCTGTACAAAGCAGCGGAGGAGGCTGCTGAAACACTCGGACTTGACATTCCCGATGATAGCTGCAGGGCATGCCATGCACACCCCGAGCATTTAGCTCACATAATATCTAGTTGTCCAACACACGCGAAAACGACCTACATTCAAAGGCACAATGCGGCATTAAGAGTACTTTATTACCATCTCTGTCACTCCTACGGCATTCACCTTGATATCGCCCCTCTAAATGCTCCTACGGAAATTGAGTCAATTGTCAAGAATGGGAAGTGCCGCATATACTGCAACTTTATATTCTCGACAATTGTTTCTGTTGCTCACTCGAGGCCTGACATGGTTCTTCTTGACTTCGAGAAGCTAACCTTGTTCGTTATCGAATTTTCGGCACCAGCTGACAAAAACGTCATAGCCAAGGAGAATGAAAAGGAAGAGATGTATCGAGACCTTATAAAGGAGTTGCAATGATTGTACCCGGAATATTCTGTTAAACTGATCGTCCTTATCATCGGCGCTCTTGGAGATGCCAATCTTTCACTTGCTAATAGCCTAAAAAGCATCCCTGCGGGTCAACAATATGCTAGAACACTTGCGGGAAAAATGTAGAAGGCGGTTGTCCTTGGGTCTCTTCGTGTTCTTAGTGTGCACGAGGCTTTTGCTGGATCGTCGTATTGATTCCTTTACTGACTGTAAACACCTATCTCACGGTTGTGAGACGTGGTTATGGCTGAAATTTTACCGCGATTTCTTGATATTTCAATATAGTTATCGCCTACAATCGAAACAAATGTAAATTATTATTACTGCATCATAAACTCCATTGAATATTAACAATCGCGCACATTTTAAGTGGTAAAAAGCGTTTAATTGTCCAAATTATATCTCAGCTGTCACTGCTCCCGATTAGACCGTCGCCATTTTATTTCGCTGCTCCCATAATGCAACGGTGCTCTTCCGATAATTGCTTCAGACACCTATTCTTAATATCCATATTATAGCTATACTTATTAGGGGTTTGTCTATACGATATCCCTGGTATATGGAAAATGGTCAAGGATAGTCATTTTCGCTGATCCAGAGATCTTTCTAAATTCTTTCGTTCGTTTTCAGCTAAATGTTTGGCTATAATAAGGAATAATATCCCTGTCACAGCTCAATTTTTTTACCGTGTATTAAATTTATTTCTGTACCTCGGCCTAGGGTTTCCTTATCGGATATTGCAAACTAAACTACAAATTTAATTTATTAGGGTGATTAAAATATTTGTTTTTCATTCTGCATTACATTTTATACTGAATTTCCTTAGTTACTCGCGTGAACAAAATAAATCACGCAAAAATAAAACCAAAGGTATTTGGGGAAAATTAGGGGTTGGAGGGGAAAGGGGTTGGTTCCTAACGAGTCCGACATGACCCTTTTCTCCTAATATCTTTGTCTGCTAGGTAAACGTCAGTTGGCGAATGTGTCTTTAGCTCTCCCAGGAGGTGAGATATTGACGATCACTCTGAATGAGCCTATGGAAACATAAGCGGCCAGTGAGTCTCTCTCAAAAAAAAAAAGAAACGCATCAACGGTTCCCTGCAAAGAAGACTAATTAGGTAAGCGCAGAAGTGCAGTAGAGTAGCGGTGACTACAACGCCAGTAACCAGCGGTGAGGCTCAGAAGAGCAGCAAACGAACAGGAAGTCGTCTGGGACTAGATTGACAGCAGCTGTGATGAGTGACGCCTTGACGATGGTGGTGACGGATGCGAGCTATCCAAACTGGTTACTCACTGAAAAGCAGTTGAAGCTCTTCATGGAGACCACCTGGAGGGCGCTCGAAAGAGTGTCTCCGGACCAATGACGTTTTGAAAAAGTGCTCTCTGAAAGTGCATTTTCGATCTTACTTAAAAAAACTGCCTTCATCTTCGATTAAAAAAAATTTGTTGTTTGTCATCACTTTCGAAAGTCTTATAACCTCAATATCTTGGGCAGGGTTCAAGATGTGCAAGAAAACTTTGATGAAGCATGTAAGCCTATTTGAAATCCCCAACAAATATCTCTTCATCACTGCAAATTAAAAACTTTTTATTTTCTTAGATATCAGTTTGCAAAATGTTTTGACATTCATGGCTTATACAATCTTTTAAGCACGTGAAGAAATTTTGGGGCAAATATGAAAACCTTTGACGTACTTCCAGGCAAGCTGAAGAAGGTTTTATGATTGAACGACTTTGCTTTCGTTGGTCATCACTTTCTAAAGTGCTAAAACCTGCGTACCGTGGACAGTTCTTAAAGGTTGCAAAATAATTTTTGCGGCGCATTTGAGCGCATTTGAAGTTGGCATAGATAGCTATAAAAAATTAAAAATATATTATTTTATGAAATTTGACCCCCTCCAATTCAATCGCAAATAACTCGGTCAACAATGTGGCGAAAAATTTGTTCTTGATGTCGCTCGTTAGATCATTTGGAGATCTTCAACGTCATGCAATCTAAATTAACTGCGGCTATCCTAGCGTCTTCAGAATAAAGAACATTAAACTGATCGGCCCTCAACTTTTAGTAGCAGTGTAGCTCTTCTTCTTAGGTTTGAAATTTAAGGCCATTCTGATATAATTCTTGCTAATGACACGTTTTTGAACATAGCATAAAAATTAACTTTTATAATAGGACGATGGGCCAGTCAGTAAGAAATCTCAGATTGCTGCACTGGAAATCTTAGAAGAACTATTGGAACTTTTAAAAATCTTGGAAGTCTTTTGCTAAGCGTGGAGCATTTAAATCACGAAGCATTCACACATTCGTGAAGTACGTGGCTTCGGTGAGTCAAACTAACGGCTGACCCTATCCGAACACCGCCGAGCTGAGCCGATTCTGATTTCTCTTTGAGAATCCCGATTTTGAGAAGTTTTATAAACCTAGGTACTTCTAGGATTCTGAAAGAAATTCTGGCGCTCGCTATGTAAATTCGCTTGAAACTGCCACATTCATAGTTTTAGGATTTCTCAGCGAGTAGCCCATCAGAATAAAGTTAGCTTCGCTATTAGAAGATTTTGAAAATAAATATATTTATTTTAATTGCACATGATTATTTATTAAACCAAATATATTCATTGATAATTTACATTGTGCGGTTGCAAAGTTAGCATATTGTAGTTGATAGAATTCGGGACGTCCGAGGCTCTGGAGAACTTTATATGTCCCCTGTCTTCATGGTTAAGTGGTTGGAAACTATTTGCACCTTCCTGGTTTATTATGACCTGGATTGAAATCAATATATTTAATTACTCAATCTTAATATTTTAAAATATTATTTTAAATTTTCCAAATATCGAAATATGTAAACTGCCGCAAAGAAGCATCCTATTTTGTCGATCGTAGTTTAGGAAACGTTCGCGTTTTTGTAATAAGGGGTCAAAACTATCACTCTCGAGTCCCTTCATTCTTAACTCCCGGACATCCAATTTTATTCAAAAATTAGTCACAATTGGTAACAAGAATATTTCTCTAGATTCATAAACCGTATTTTTAACAATGCTAATTTTCAAACTTGAGATAACTTCAGTACATCCTTAACACCATACCTTCAAACTGGAACCTTTCCTTACGTGAACGTCGCATACAATATATTTGATGAATTTATCATAATTTTCTCTTTTCGAGTAAAATAATTTTTATTTTGTTCAAAAATTAATTTGGAAAATTTTCTGATTTGTTCTATTAATTTTCGTTCATGTACTCACGTTTTCCCTTGCACTTTCCGAAACAACACGAAAATTTACTGAAACATTTTGCACCTTTCTCTAGATATAGTCCGTTTCCCTTTACACATTTGTGTGGTTTTGATGAGGCGTCAGCAGCTTGAAGGAGAAAAGCCACAGAAAAAAGAGCCAAAAACACAATAGTTAACAATTTCATTTTTTTTTTTCGAAAAATGACTGTAAATCTTCCGTCTCAGGCGCGGCTTAAATACCGCCCAAAGACGGACATCTAACCCCACCAGGATACTTCTTTCAGGGATAAACAACATTCAGAAAACCGTTTTTGTTTAAAGGCGGAAATCGAATTGTGTCATATGTCCCTCATGGGGGAAGGCCAGCAAAGTACGTAAGTACAAATCAAAAAAGAAACTGAAAAAAACAAAAAACAAGTTCGATTAAAGCAAATATTTTTCGCGACTTCAATGCCATCCGGAAATGAAGATTTTCATTCATGCTTTTTCGGCAAAACATTTAAATTTTTAATCAAAATTTTTTTTATCAAAAGAAATGACTTTATCAAAATATTAAAATGTTATAGTTAGAAAAATTAATTTTGAACCAAGGGGTAGAATATTCAAACAAAGCACATAAAAATTGAATAAAAAATAGTTGTTTTTTCTAGCTGATCTTTCACCAAAAAAGACGAATTAGAAAGGAGATAAATCATACCACCCAAAACAAATTAATTTATTACCAATAGCTGCATCTTTTATTAGAAAGGAGAAATTTTGAAACCAGAAGATTAATTTTTTATCAAGAAGATGCAAGTTCAACAAAAGAAGTGCATTTTCTACCAACTAGTTAATCTCTAAAGTTTTGAAAAATTCATTTCTAAACCAAAATGAAAAAAAAATAAGTTTTCAAAATGAAAACTTAAATTCATAACTAAAAAAATTAATTCTCAAGAGAAAGGTTACATTTTGAACCAGAAGGGTAAATCTCTAAAAAGCCAAGTAAAGAAGTCTTCAATAATTTACATGAAATTTCAGTCAAATTGTTGAGTTTTAAACTGAAGAGATCCATATCAAATTAGAAGCATTAATGATTTACCCAAATGGAATTGTCATATTTTTTATTTTTTATTTAAAAATTTGTAATAGTGATTTCTTGTTTCTCAGTAGTCGTAGTTTTTTTTATATGATCTTATTCTACTCTAATTAAATCATTATTCTTTACTGCATATTTATTATTTTCCATTATAAGAAAAACCTTTTGCAATTTTTTGCCTTTGTGAGAGTTTTTTCGCTTTCTTAATTTTAAGAATCGAATTAATGATATTTCAAATCCACAGATACAATAGTTTTCTGAATTAAAAATAAAGAAGAGTTTTATCAGATTTTATGCGCTTACTACCCTTGGAAAAGAAGATTTTAGTAAATAATTATCGTAGCGATTTTAGGATAGGGAGATTTGGTAAAAAATATGATTTCAATTGGAACAGGAAATTTAAAAAAAAAATTATTATTTGGATTTAAAAAAATAGATTAAAAGTATCCCTGTTCCCAGAAAGAATTTGTCAGAATTTAAAAGTTCCGTCTTCCAAATTTTTAATAAAAAAATACTTTGAGTAGTTTCTTTGTTTATTAAAAAATTAACCTACTTGGTTAAATGTTAAAATCTTTTGTTGTAATTTCGTTTTTTTTTAAGATTCATCATTTTAAATGCAAGTTCCTCTCGTGTTGAAAATGTAACTACTTCGTTAAAATCTATTTTCTAAACTAAAAATTTAAGAATCCCAGTAGAAAATTAAATTATTTTGCTGAAAATCTGTCATTTTTTTCTTTTAAGAATTATATTTTTATCAGAAAATTTACCCATACCATTTCTCGTTAAAAATTTATCTTTTTTTGGATGAAAATTCAATTTTTCGGTTGAAAATTGATATTTCTTATTTAGAATCTAAACTACCTGTTTGAACCTTTATGTACTTCGTGAAAAATTCGCCTTTTTTGTACAAAATTGATCTTTATGGAATAAAATTCAACTATTCTAGGTAAATATTTACCATTTCAGGTAAAAATTCATCTGTTTAGTTGCAAATGTATTTCTGGAATTGCAGATTTTAATTTATAATTTTGTATGAAAATTCATTTTTTTCCTGTTAAAAATATAACAATTTGACTGAAAATTTTTGATTTTTAATTAAAAATTCAACTATTTCGTTGAAAATCTACATACTTAGTTGAAAATCGATTTTTCTTTGACGAAAATTATCTTTTTCTTTGCAAGTTCAATTTCTTGTTTAAATTTTTTTTCGATTAAAAAATCAAGTACATCAAGTTAAAAATTCATCTTTACGTTTGAAAAAGAATTAGTTAAAATTGAAAATTTTTCTCGTAAATTCATTTTTTTTTTGTTGAAGGTTCATTATTTAAATAAAAAATTTATTGATTTTTGAAATATGAGCTATTTGATTGAAACCATCTTTTTCTGATGATGGAAAGGAATTTTTTTGCTAAAAATTTAACTACTTTGTGAAAAATTTGTTCCTTTTTTTGGTTAAAATTTAGCATTTATCCGAACTAAAAATGTATTTATTCTTCCATTAGATATTTCATGATTTCCGATATGAATTTATCTCTTTCTTTGAACATTCATTTTTTGACTAAAAAGTTAATTATTATTTTTTGGTTAAAAATTCATCTACTTGCTGAATAATTCAAATATTCGTTTTAAATATAATAATTTTATTTCAAAACTCATCATTTTGTTTGAAAATGTAAGTATTTCTTTCAAAGTTCGTTTTTTTTTTTGTTGAAACTTATTTTCTTCTGTAAATGAATTTTTTCAACAGAAAATTTAACTTATTCCAATTGATTGATCCATAGATTTTTTTAAAAATTCATCTGTTTTGGTTAAGCATTAATTTTTTACCATAAACTTTAATTATTCATTTTTGGCTTACAATTTATCAGTTTTAGTACAAATTAATATTTTTTTGTCGTACATTCAAATATTCTAGTTAAAGATTCATTCTTTTGGTTAAAAACTCTTTTTAACTCAACTATTTTAGTCGATGATTTATTATTTTATTTGAAAATTAATCTCTCAGGTTGAAAATAGAACTTTTCAAGAAAATAGTTGAAATATCAACCATAATTTGGCTGCAATTTTCATATTTTCTTTAAAATTTCTGTTTTGGAATTGAAAATTTATGTAACCATATGAAATTTCAAATAATATTATAAACCTTCAAAAAAATTTCTTTTTTGATGTTTCAGCCAAACAAAATTTTTATTTGAAATAATAAACAGGTAATGTCAACTAAAAAAGACGAATCTTGAACTGATGCTCTTTGTTTAAAATAATTTATTTACCATGGAATATTTAGAAATATTTTAAGAATGTTAAAAGATTGCAATTATTACAAATATGTTACAAATATGAATAAAAAATATTTTATAAGAATTTTTAAAATTTTGAAAATCAAAAATTTGGAAGGAAAAGAAGTTTTAAAAATTGTAAAATTTTATTAAATAATTGTTTTTTTTCAGAGCAGACTTTCCCTGCAATTTAATTGTTTCCAATTTTTAAATATGTGAATTTTTAGATGTTGTTCATTAAATCAATTTTCTAAGGTTTCGACAAGTTCATGTAAATTTTAATTTCTTCTGAACTCAATAAAATCTCAATAATTTAGCCTCAAAAGATAACGTTGGATCAACAAAAATTTGTGTTTGCTGAAATCTTTCTTCATACTTGTATCATTCATAATTTATCGAATAAACTTTATGAATAATAAAAAATTTTCACCGATTTTATATTTCTTGGTAACAGAATTTAGTTTAAAATATTTCGAAATTTTTCTGATCGAATTACTTTTTAAGAAAATTTGGTATAAACGAATAATTTCGAAAATGTTTATAATAATTTCGGCACAAATATCAATATTTTTCGAAGGCCCCATAGCGAAAAATCGATCTGAATAAATATATCAGAATTTCGAATTTTTTGGAACTTCTACTTTTAAGACAATTAAATAGAAAAAAATTATTTAATTAAATTTCCTTTAATGATATGTAGAGTTGGTGCAAGCCCCATGAAGTTTAAGACGTATTTTCTAGATGAAAAAAAAAACACTTTTTTGTCAATTTAACACAGAATTATCGATATTTACTAAATAGAATTGAAACTCCACATCTCTTTTTAGAATTAGCTATGGAATACGAATAAAATATAACTTTCTAAATATCGCCCCCATTAGTCTGTTTTATGGGGTCCCAAAGAAAACCCATAAGTAAAAAAATTGGTCCTCCGTGTTTTTTCCGCTAATTATAACTTTTTGCCCCTTTTTTATTTAAATTGCTTCTAGGACAGAAAATACTACTTTCTACTTATAATTAAACTTTTGAATACATTTTTAAAATAATTTATTTATTTTTTTTTTGCAATCTTCTCTTAGAGTGGAAGTAGAAAGTCGCAGTTGATCTTTAACTTGCAGTTTTTGTTCAATTTTAAATTAAGAAGGGGAAATAGTTCATTAATTTTAACAAGTATTACTGTTTAAATAATGCATAATTATTGTCAATAACAGTATCTTTGAATAATGCTAGAAATTGCGGTGTTTTCGGAAATTTTCAACGTTTAGTTCACGTTTCACTTAGAGTCAGTTTATATTTGATTTAGCATAGCAAAAATAATTATTTAGGCAAATTATTAATGCTTATAGCTATCTTTTATTTTAATATTGGATAATTACGTTTATTTCTTAGAATTTTTTAACACCTTCTCCATTTTCCAATCCAATTTAAAAACATTTTTAACTAATTGTCTATTTTTCACATAAAGCGATTTAATAATGATTTAAGTTTCTCCGGGAATTTTGACACTTTTTCTCCACTTTTCACTTATTGAGCTAATAATTAATTGAAATTGAGGAAAATAGTTATCTAAATAAAATTGATTATTGTTTATGACTATCTTCTATTAAATAAGTTCTAGAAAGTTATGGGTTTTTCTGAAATCTTCAACTTTTCTTTAACCTTCTAGTTCTGAACAAAAAATAAATAAACATTAGAGAGAAATATATTTTAAACCATCTCTTTATTTTTCTTCAATTTATTATGCAGGAGGGCGGGTCGATATTAAAATATATGCAAGTCCGAATTTTTTTTCTATTTTTTTCCAATAAACTCCTTGTTATAATTTAAAAAAAAAAACTTGTACACGTCATTTACAGAATGAATTTTCCTAACATTCATTAAGTATTATGACGTTTTTCAGAAGAACGACAAAATTTTTTTTTATTTAAAAAGATTACTAGGCGATATTTATAAAACTTCGAGAAAAAAAATGTGGACCACTAAAATATACTTTCTACAATTTCTGTCTGTTAAAGCCAACAATAACACACAAAAAAAGTTTTTAATACAAACAAGCGATTTAGCGCTGCACGTAAGAATAATTAAAACGAATATTCTTTATCCAAATGGCAACTTTAATTTTTTGATTTTCAAAAAGCATTATCACGATAATAAAAAACAATTTTGCTTATGAATACTTTTAGTGTTCTCTAAATTATGGACAGGAAATGGAATTTTCAAATTTGATAAAAGTATTATCGCGATTAAAACAAAAAACACATGTCTTAAAATGTGACGTTGCACGGTTTTCCAAGACTAGGATTAATTAATTAAGATAATTCAAGCTTAGGAATAGATTCTTCCTGTTTTGTTTTCCTTGTATGATATTAACCTATCGAAAATGAGACTATACTGAAGAATCCTGAACCCTCCAGACCTAATGCGAGACTTCAAATAGCATATGGGACGCCTTTTGTCAACTGGAGTACCTCATCCTATTTCAAATTTTCCCGTCAATCCTGCTGCAGTATGCCAACCTGATCTTGTCCTTCTGGTCGTACCCCAATACTTATTGAACATCTTGAAATGCTACTAGGATTCAAGTTTTCGGCTACACTTGATTACCTAAGTAACTTATTCGTCTCGGAGCGAAACAGGCTGTGGTCACTAATATAGGCAACCGTGAAGAAACGTACTTTGATCCTGTCTTGCGGGCTCGTTAGATGGCTCTGTAGTACTTTCCCCCGCTACACGTCGCTCAGGGGCCAAAGTTTGATCTATCTCTCTTACTCCTTCGTTGTTTTCCGCACGTCAACACATGTGAAACATAACCCATTAAGAACTGTTTGAGAGCTAATATCTAATTTGTTGTCATCATTTTCGACGTGGTGATTATCGTTGTAGTACACAACTAAACAATAAAAGAGGGAGCGAAACCTTCTGTATTATTACCATAAAAACACAGTAATATTTTGAGAAAGGAACCTGCCGATAAGAAAATTGATGCCGAAAATGATGACAACATTTTAATGAAAACTGCTTTCAAAAATACTTCCATCATCTTTCGTTTTTCCTTAGAACATGTTTTTATGAAAAAAGCTATGAAAAACAAGCAGAAATGTATAAATAATTATTTCGGTAATTATTTGTGTATTTTTATTTTATTTTCTATTGGTTTTTTTAAATTTATTAAGTTTTTTAATTACATTATCTACAAATCATCTGGATGTAACCTCAGGCATCTATTATCTTATCTTAAAAACCTGCGGGCTCGTTTGATGGCACCACCGTCGATTATCGGTCTGCACTTCTCAAGCATTAAGTGACTACAGCCTGGAGCTTGGTTGATTACATACTTCGGAGAGGATGTCTTGGACATAAATTCAACATCATTTAGACCGAACTGTTGAACAAATTATCACCCAGTTTAGAAGGAAGTAATTTGGTGGTCACCGAATTTTCATTTCAGTCACATCCCTGAGATCCTATTTCTGCTGTTTCAACATTCCCTGGAAAAGCCAATCTGAAGTGGCGCGTGTCTTTGAGTAATAAAGAATAAAAGTGTTGTAGTTTAAAAAATTCTGTTCTCAATTTAGTCTCTATCATCGTTATTCAATTTGACCACTACTAAACCAGTTCCTGTGCGTAAAGTATAATTTTCTTTCAATTTTCCAGAGGGAAATTTCAAAAAAATAGTGTGGCCTTTTGTTTTCCTTTTGTGGGAATTTATGATTTGTTTTAATTGAATCAGCAAATTGCTATTTTGGAATATCCTTGATTGGATTGATTAATCTGTTAGTTATTTTAATTTTGTAATTTATGTGTTTATTGTCATTTATTAACTTTGACGTGTTTTCCCTGTTGATTATATATTGTCCCAATATTAACTTCTTCTTGTGCTGACGTTCCCCTTATGATTTAAAATGTTCCCCTATTCGACTGCCGTGTGATTTACTCGTAAATCGTTTTGTGTTATTAGTCCTGTTTTCCCCTCTGATTTACATATTATTGTCCTAATTTTAAATGTTTAGAAGGTTCTATTGAATTTAATTCCGAATATTATACTATGACCTTCATAAAGAGGGTATAATTCTATAACTAATTTCGCTATAATGATATAGTCCACTTCGGTCCCATAGAGTTGAGAGCCATCGGCAAGCAATTTTCAGGAATAAATCCCCGCTCGTGTTTACTCACGTAAACCCAAGCTGGGACAAGTTTCCAGCCTAATTGCTTTCTAATGGCCTCTTTACGACCTCGCCTAACCCTTTGAGTCTTAGACTCAATGGGAGAAAGGGCGAGAGAACCCATGAAGGCCACCTGGTCGGCAGCTGCATGGGAAGGATTGCCCGTCCCATGGCTAGCCTTCCCAGCGTGACCGTGACTCATTAACCTAAGTGCCTTCTCTCTCTCACTCCTATACACTCTCAAGAAAAGTCGGCAGCGGCTGCCAACTTCAGCGCGTAAGACATAACCATTTTTGAAATTAAAATAAATCGACACTTTTTGTGATTTCCCGGGAGAGGGACGGATAAAGGAGATTAACCATAGTTCATAACTTTTAATTATAATTTTACCCGGGTTAATTGTATTTTATTATTTATCCGTCATTTTCTGTTTATTCGAACCTTGTTTAATTTAAGTTCATGAGTTTCATTTTCGTTTTGGCTTCTCTTTTATTTCGATCTATATTTCATACTCTATTCTTATGTCTCTTTTGTCTTCGATCTATGTTTAATTTACGTTTCGATCAATTTTATGCAAGTTTCATTTTTATTTTTACTTCGATCTATGTTGGATTTAAGTTCCCTTTTCATCCTATGTTCAATTGAGTCTCTGTGTAATTTTAGTTTCTTTTCTTTAATTTTCACAACATTTTTCTTATTTTACCTTTATGCTATATTGTACTTCAACCTCACGTAGCTTTCTTATTTTTTTTTTATATGAAACTTCTTTTTATTTAACAAAAGTTACCAAATTTGCGAAACGGCGGCAATTTCGGAACGCTACCGTGCGTTTCAAAAGTTGCCGCCTGCGCACGGCCAGACTAAAGAGAAGGGGATGCCGTGGCGTCCCAAACGCCCCTCCACCTCTCTCGCGATTCGCCGAGAGCTCCGTGCCAACCGACGGCCGGCAGTCTCTCGGAACCGCTGCTTAAAGGACGGGTGCATCGACCCGAAAGATGCACTCTCGCTCCGAGCACTCCGCTCTGACGATCTCTCAGGACTAAACATCCTTAGAGAAAGTCTGGATACATTGTATCAAATTATTTTCGAGCCTTGAGTAAAGATAAATTTCAAATCAATTCACAGTTTTTCTTAAACTTTCTCTCCTCTCTCCTCCTTAGTGGCGGTCTGCTCTCGTAGCCCCGCCGAGCTATTTCTCTCTCTCTCTCGTACCTATCCGATTCCTAACCATCCCTCCTACCACGGAGTCTTTCACTCTCTCTCTCTCTCTCTTAGAGGTCGGTCCGCTTGAAATACAGCCCCGCTACCCTCGCATCTATACTAGAAGTCGGTCAGCTTGCAAATAGCCCCGCTACCCTCGAATCTGTTTCTCCACTAGAGGTCAGTCAGCTTGAAAACAGCCCCGCAACCCTCGAACTTTTCTTTTCAAGAGGTCGGTCAGCTTGCAAACAGCCCCGATACTCCCTGCGAATCTCTCTCTTTCTGAAGACTCCTCATCCCTCATCTATGCCTGGTCCTGATCAAAAACGCCGCTCCCTTCACTGCAAGCAGACTCGCATTCGCCGTCGCCTTGCAGCATTCCGCAATTCCTTCAACGCAGACCACTGAGACGAGCGACAGTGACCAGCGGGCGCCGGGTCCGGCTAGCCGTGACAAAACCATGTCCGCGCCAGGACGGCGCCTCGACCACCAAGCACCGTCCAGCGGCTTTCGACGACGGGCCTCGGTTTCCAACGACCCCCCTTCATCAGATCCAGCCTCCCGGCGCCAGGGTGGCGCCCCGATTTTCAAGCAGCATCCAGCAGCCGCCGCGATCCTGCACACCTGGGCCTCGGTCTCCACCGGCCCCCTAACCATTCCAGCGAGAGCAGATCAGATCACCAACCAGCATCTCGTCATCGCCACCGTCCAGCGACACTGCACCAGCGGGCATCGGTTTCCACCGGCCTAAACTAGTCCGCCTCTCCAGCGCCAAGCCAGTGCCCTAGCAGTCGGCCTACCCTCGCCAGACCCCAGACACACAACTTCGCAGCATCATTTCACTCGGTTTCCACTGGCCAAAAACAGTTTGCCAAGCCAGTGCCCGGTCAGAGCCCCGTAAGCTTTCCTTGGAAAACATCAACGACTCCCAACAACACAGTAGATCAAGGTTGGACCAAACACCATCACCACAACCCACCTTGCATCAATAACCCATTATCTAGTCTTGGAGACCCAGATGAAAGATCGTAATTTTGATTATATATAATTTTTTTTTGTTTAGTTAGTTAGTTCCACCATTTTTGTCAAGAAACCTGTCGTAACCCTAGTTCTTTTGTTTTCTGCCCCCTTCTATTATTTTCAAATAACGACTTTGTAATTAGAAACTCATATTTAAGAATAAAGAACTATTTATAATTTTACCTTGAACGTTAATTTTATTTATGATTTGAGACTTTATTAATTGAGATATTTCCGATTTATTCGAAGTAGCCCCTCTACCATTTTCCAGAGACGTGCCTGAGCTAGCCAAACCTTTAGTTTCAGGTTCACTAATTCTTTTTTTAATAGAATTTTAATTTACCTATTAAAGTTATTTCCTATTATTTATAAATGATCCGTGCAGGATCTGGCACCCGCAATTTATCGGTTGTCCTTTCGGCAATCAAGATAATTATAAATTTTAACTACTGTTAAAATCAGTGCCAAAGTATAACGGACTCATTTTCCATAAGCAGGGTCGGTTATAACAAAAAATATTCAATAGTGAATTTGTAGATATTTTTATGAGGTCAATTTTTCTACTAGATATTTTTTTCTTATCACAATTTTTTTCACAATTTCCTTAATTTTTCCCTGATTTTTTTATTCTGCCTCCTCATTGATATTCAAAAAATAGTTCTTTAGTCTCGTAATTTTTCTAGCATAGAATCTTTTATAAACGGAATAAACAAATTTTAGATTATATTTAAAAAATTTTAATTTAGATACTACTCACTTTCAACAAAAAAGACGACTTTTCTAATACAAAAGACGAATGTTCTATCAAGCTAACTAAATAAATTGATTTTCAACCAAAAATATGAACTTTTAACAAACCCGTTGCACTTAAAAAAAAATTGTTTTTCACAAATTTTCTACAAAGCACTCATTTTCCACCGAATAGTTTTCCTAGAAATCTTCTTTTGTGTTTTAAAAATTTAAAGTTAAAATTTAAGATGATTTTCTGAAAAGTCCCACCTTTTTTATTCCATTTATGAAAATGTAACTACTGTTCCGTCTGAATATTCAACAATTTTAGTTACACACCTTGTTTCAAAACGTAAGTCTTTTTTTAACGTTAGTTTTTTTTTAAAGATAGTTTTTTTGTGAAGAATCATTTTTCTAACTAATAACTTTGATTCGAATTGAATATTTGATAGTTTTTGTTTAAAATTCCTGTGCTTGGTTGAGCTTTAATTCATCAAAATCAAATTTTATTTATTTAGGTTTTGTTTAAGAATTCATAAATTTTGGGAAAAATTAATTTCTTGTTGTTGAAAATTCGAACATTTCAAGTTAAGATTAATTATTTTAATGAAAACTTATCTTTTTGCTTAAAGAGTCAACTATTCCAGTGGAAGATTTATATCTTTAGTTAAAACTCATAATTTCGGTTGAAAATTGAACTTTTTTCTTGAAAATTAATTTCTTTAAATAATGGTTTAACTATTCCATTTATGGTTATTTTTTTTTATTTTTAGGGCTAAATTTCAGTATATGTTTCCAAGTTTATTGATTTGGAAGTTTTTTTACTTCTTGTGTTGAAGGATAAATTTTCAACGAATGAAGTTGAAAATTTAACCGAAAATATGACTTTTTAACGAAAAGAGTGAATTTTTAATTAATGAAATATTTATTTTTGGAATCAGAGATTAATTTTCAAACCAAAAATACATTTTTAACAAAATACTTCAACTTTCAACGAAGTATATGTGTATTTACCTAAAAATATAAGCTTTTAACAAAGAAAATAGCATTTGAAATAAAGTAATTATATTTTCAACCAAAAAGTAGAATTTTTCGTCAAATAATATCTCTGAATCAAAATTTTTCAACATCAATAATTCATACCAGAAAATTATATATTTTCAACAAAAGACATGAATTAAAAAAAAAATAAATCTAATGATCTTTAGAAAAAAATTCATTTTGACCAAAAATAACACATTTGTTACCAAGCAGTTGAATTTTCAACAATGAAGACATTGAATTTCCTACTAAATTGATGAATCTTTAATTAAAGAAATGCATGTTTAAAACCCTAGTTAAATTGTCAACTAAAAAAGATAATTTTTCAACAAAACGTTCGATTTAGTTTGAACCAGAAAATCTGCATTTTGTACCAAAAACGTTAAAATAACAAAACAAAAAAATATTGAAGTTTGTAAATCTTTCTTCAAACCTGATGCTCATTGTTTGATATAATTGATTACCTGTTTAACATCCAAATAAAATTTAAAACTGTTAAAAGTTACAAATATTACAAAAATGGAACAAAAATATATCAATAGACTTTTCAATTGAAAATAGTCTTATTAGTTTATTACTAAACTACATCATAAACTTAGTTTCTTGGCTAACCTTTATTTTCATGCTAATTAAAAAAATATAATTAACCCTAAACTTAAATTTTGTAGGATGCTAGACTGTTTTTCAATTAACATAATAAAATTTTAAAAATTAAAATCGGAAGAGTCGTATAAGATTGCCTTCGAAAAAAACTGCTGAATTATTTTCGTTTTTCTTATCAGATTTGTCCTTGTCGGTTCTTACTTTTGACTTTACGCATGTGTCAATGCTTTGTCATTGACATCATTTTTATATTTCCGAATGTATTATTTGACGCTATTTCCACTATTTTGAAAAACATGCACACTACTTCTTTTAATTAAATAAAAAATTAGATAAAACAGCTCAGGGGGTTGAATAGGATTTCTGTATAATTTAAGGAAATTATTAACATGTGAAAAGCATTCATTAAAAAGGATTCACAATATTATAAATCGGTGTAGAATAATTCAGATTAATAATAATTCAATAAATTAGATAATAAATTAATAATTAATAAATAATAATTAATTAAGATATGAAAAACGAAAATCTTAAAAAGGAGAAAAGTTTCAAACTATATAATTTTAATGGATGATGCTTTATTTTTTTAAAAAGACCTTCCCTAAAATCTAATTGTTTGAATTTTAAAATAAATAAATCATTTTGAAATGTTGTTAATTAAACCAGTTTTCTAAGTTTTCCGGAAGCACATGTGAATTCTAGTTTCTTCTACACTCCGTGAATTGTGATATAAAGCCTCGGGAGATAACGTTGAATCAATAAAAATTTGTGTTGGTGAAATCTTTCTTCATATCTTTAGCATTCATAATAAACCGAGTATACTTTACGAAAAAATCTACAAATTTCACCGATCAGATTTTGCCTGTTGACAAAATTTAGCAAAAAGTATTTCAACATTTTTTTAATCGAATGAATTTAATAGAAAATATTTTTTAATAAACAAATAATTTAAAATGTTTATAATATTTTCTATACAATGATCTATATTTTTCTATGGTTCCAAAGCAGAAAATTGATATAAATAAAAATATCAGAATTGCGAAATTTTTGAACCATCCACATTTAAGAGAATTAAATAGAAAAAATGATTTAATTCAATTACATTAATTTTTTTTTAAATTAGACATCAAATAGCAATTAAATATTACTTTTCAAATATCACATCCATAAGTGTCTTTCATAGTACCCCAAAGAAAACCCCAACAGCAAGAAAAAATTTTTTGCAAATTTTTGGCGCTAATTAGCACCTTTTCCGTTTTTCATAATGAAAATTATTCCTAGTACATAGAATACTACTTTCTACTGATTAATAAATGTTTTCGAACATTATTCCATGAGGTCACACTTCGCCCCAAACCTAAAAAAAGATAGACAAAAATCAGTTGATGCCGTTGACAGAATTATGCAGATAACAACCGCGTGGACCAGCATTTCGTTCGTTCTCGCATTGCATAATTATATGTTTCATTCTACAAATTAATAGTTTTCGGGGTTTTCCAACAAGAGTGATTGTTTTTTGTTATAGCTTCTTTTGAATGGGGATAATGTGGTTACGTGACTGCACTAATAAATTGATATCTCTGAAAGTTAAAAAGTTTCTTTCGATTTTACTTTTAGCGAAGAAAATAATAAACAATTAAAATATTTATACAGTCAAGCCTGGATTTAGTGTTTCTGGATAGAGAGAGAAATAAGAAAATGCAAAATCGGGAAAGTGAGAAAATAGTTCCGAGACTCTGTATTTAATGTCACGCTGAATCTCGAAATTAAATCAGAAAGTTTGGTTTGATTTTTCTCTCTTTTTTATATCCTTGTTTGTTTCTGAATTCTACGCAAATATATATAAATTATTATTTAACGCTGCAAAAACAATTGAAATTCTTTTAGTTGTATGGGCGTCATGGCGTTTTAAAGAAACTTGGATATAAAACACCAAAATCCTGTAACTCTTTGAATTTGGAAGATTCAAAGAAAATAAATATTTACATGACCTTATCGGGATAAGCAAATGATAGAAGAAAAAAAGCTATAATAACTATAATACATTGATATTTAAATCTTTTATTTTAACTTCGATCCGACTACAGTTCACGAATATTATTATATTTTAGGTTACCTTTTTTCTATCAAATTAATAATACACATACTGTAGAGAATCTTCATTTGAAACAACTTTATTAAACCATCTTGGGAAGATTGGGTAACATTTGCCTAAAGGACATTCCTTCCTTTCAAATTCGGTCATATAACTTCACCACTTATCATGTTTATTCTGATTCTCGTATAACTCCAATTATTTACCCTATTTGTCTGATACATTCAACGAAGAATCCCACTATACTCTAGTATTGCAAAAACGTCACCATTGGATGTTGATAACACAATATGTTCTCGGGTTGGCAAGCGGCACAAATTTTTGACGTCCTAACATTACATGAATTCCTCTAGTAGCCGAAAAAACGCATCTTCGAAATTCAAATTGCCGGTGCGGATTCTTCTGTGGAATAAGCCGAATATATCCAAGTTTTGCAAGTGAATATCCAAGCACTTCATTAGAAGGAGGCCTGCCCGCGATTTTTCCCTGGCATTAAGTCGATACTCCAGATGAGAAGCCTGGTCAGGTGAATGTTGACTGTCAGAAGAAGAAGAACCAAAAGTGCGTTCTCTACTCCATTTGAACTGCAGCGAAACGTTAGTTGAATATTCTTTAATAAATCTGTTTGGAAATATTGGATAATTTTTGCCTACTGGACAATCCCTCTTTTCATCCGGAGTCAAGTCATCAACTGCGCCGCTTATGATATTTATTTTAACTCGCGGGTGAGTTCTAGCAGTGGTATATATTCCACGAAGAGTTCCACTATGATCCAATATTGAAAAAACGTCCCCATCGAATGTTGATAATACAATATATTCTTGGGTTGACCCAAATGAATAGCTCATGCTATCTATCATCATTCGAATTGATTTATTGGTAGAAAATACATATCGTCGAAATTCAAATCGCTGGTTGCGGTTTGTGCAAGGAATAAGCCGAACATATCCCAGCTGTTCCATTGTATATCCAAGTACTTGATCAGAAGGAGGCCTAAAAGGAGTAAACTTGCACCTGGCACGAACAAGAAATTTCTCAGGAGTAGCAGGCCGGTCAGGTGAATGTTCTATAGCAGAAGATGAGGAATCAGGAGTACGTTTGCCATTGGAATTCTATTTGAACTGTAGTGAATCATCATCTGAAAAACCCTTTTCAAAATTGTGTGGGGTAATTGGATGATTCCTGCCTACTGGACAATCCATGATTTCATCTGGCGTTAAATAGTAAATTGCGCCGCTTATCATGTTCATTCTTACTTTGGGGTAACG
>NC_046657.1:69611634-69625785 GCF_010883055.1 Belonocnema kinseyi
TTTGCGATAATATTGCAAAAATGTCTCCACTCGATGTTGATAATACAATATGTTCTTGAGCTAGCACGTGGCTCGGGCTTTTTCTATTTGCTCTCCAGAAAATTTGTTTACTAGCTGAAAAAATGTAATTTCGAAATTCGAATATAACATTCTGACTTGTGCGGGGGATGGGCCGAATATATCGAAGTTCCCAAAGTTAATATCCAAGTATTTTAATAGAAGAAGACCTGCTAGCCGGAGACTTGGACCTAGCACGAAACGGAGGCTTCTCTGTAGAAGTAAGTTCTAGAGCATGTCGTTTGCCAGAAGT
The DNA here is from genome assembly GCF_010883055.1 of Belonocnema kinseyi. Taxonomy (NCBI): domain Eukaryota; kingdom Metazoa; phylum Arthropoda; class Insecta; order Hymenoptera; family Cynipidae; genus Belonocnema; species Belonocnema kinseyi. The sequence goes on from NC_046657.1 coordinate 69,611,945, forward strand.
AGAAGGACCAGGATTACGTTCGCTGTGAGGATTTCCGTCGGACTGTGAACTACATTCTGCAATAAGAAATAGAAGATTCATTTTTTAGAACATTTACGTCTAATACCTTTGGCTAAATTTAATGGTTTTAACTGCCAAATAACATTCGTAACACGATAATATTAAAGTAAACGAACATAAGTGTTAATGTGAAACATTAAGTAAAATTTTTAAATCCATTTTGAAGAAAATGAATTATTTATTCTTTTTTGCTTTATATACTTTTTTATACATATAAGTAACGATATCAAATTTACGTATTATGTTTTAAAACTACGATATTGTCTGTCAAACTTTTTTTAAACGGTGTGCAAAAAGTAAGATAAAATTAAACTATTATCTTGTAAATAGATTTAACCCAAGTTGATTCTAAATTCTTATATCAAGCAGAAAATTCGATTATTCTGTTTAAAAGTAATTTTTTTACCCACGCCAAAACATTCGACCTAAAGCGTTCTACTTAAATTCAATGTGGAAATTCGATGTTGAGATTCTACATCGAAATTTCATAAAGAAGTTCCAAAGAAATGTATACAAACAAATTTGCAACTATCCCGTCAGTTTTGAGCGGTAAAGATGAGCACAAGCGAAAATTTAATTTGCAAGTGTAAGTGATAAATTATTGCAAATTAGTTTTGTACGGCTTTCTTTCGAGTAATAGATCTTTTCAAACATGACTAAAAACCTAGTTATGTACAAAAGTAGTGGTACTGGAAGTTAAGAAAATCTTTTAATTCTCCGAAAATTTTGGAAGTAATACTTATGTTACGTAAGATACTTGTGTTAATTATGTTATTTATTTGTATACTTATGCAGTTTCGCTCTTCAGCAACGCCGTACGTATTTGTAAGTACAGGAGTGAGAAACTAAGGATTGTAACCATTTACCTGGACCCGTATGGTATAAGATTATTACAAAATGTACGGCATCTTTTTCAAAATATTATGTAACACTTAAAAGTATGTTTGACCATTGTGCCATCTAAAAATGATGGTCAATGTAAGTATACATAAGTAATTAACTGAATTTAAGGGTCTATCTACTGATTGTGGCTGTATTATTTCAAATTCTTGTACGCTAAATTATTTTTGACATAATGTTAATAAATATTATATACCTTATAGCCGTTTACAATAAATAATACCAAATAAAAATATTAATAAAACAAAAATTGAATTAACTATATTTTAAGATAAGTTAAGTGCTTCGGATTAAGAAGAGGAGAACTATTTTTTAATATTACAGCTATTTTAGATGCGGAAGTCCAGTTTTAACAGCACTTTAAGGTTTCTGGAGTGTGTTCATTGAGGACACGGATTTCGGACCATGTTCCACACGGAGAGAACAAAATGGCTGTGTTCACCGCGACTCAAAGTGCTGATGCGCACGACGGGAAAAAAGTGCTTGGAAATCCTCGAGGTATGTGAAAGTGACGTGTTCACGGAGACCACGCGGGTGCTTCGCGGCGATTATGCAAGTAAATAACAGCTCGGATTTTCACGGCGGCCACCACAGCGATCACATTGTTTCAAATTATTTTCACGCGCATCAACACTGTGATGTAGCAGCCATGAGAACCGTTATGACCACAGTCCTGGTAACCGTTTGGCCTCGAACTGTGAATCGCCACATTTAATTATTTTATTGAAATTTAATTTACCAACTGTTTTAATGAATTTGTTGAGACAATTTATTCACGTTTACGAAAATAAGACATTTTTAAAATAAAATACCAGAGATAACTAACCTAAAACTTGAAAACTTTAAAAAAATTTTAATTATTGTTTTTAAATACAAAGTTTTTTGGATGTAACTAGTTTGGTTATTATTTAACAGCAAAATTTATTCCAAGGAACCTCAAATTTAATCAAAAATAATCATATTTAATTACTTTTAAGATAAAAAAGCGAAAAACAGTCTGTTAAACCGCGATGGCGTCACCAAAAAATTAAATTTTTGCCGGGCTGATTAATTTTTTTATATCAAAAATTTCAGTTTTCTTTAAGCATATCCATATCTCGAAAGCATATTTTTATTTTTGTAAAAAGTTCCAAATTCTACTTTTAATCGCAACCGCAAACTGATTTTTAAAACCTGTGAAATTCTAGAGTACGCATTCTCGGTCGATTCTCTCGCAACTGGTTAACTTTTGTTCATCAAAGGTTGTTTACCTATATTTATAAACTTAATATCTCGGGAGAATATATTAGTATTTGTTCTTTTCAGTTAAAAATTGAATTTTTGTATCTGAAACCGTAGCCAAGGCCTTTCTAATTTTAAGTTAGTGTCAGTTTCAGATTGCCAATTTCCACATTTATTTTCTCTAAACTAGCTAACTTTTTGTTATCAAAGTCTTTGGGTCTCAAATCATTAATACTGCAGTTCGGGAGAGCAAATTGATTTTATTTCTCAATGGTAATTTCGATTTTACAGAATGATTTTTCGCTCCCTTGTGAAGTTGCCAAAATTTCGCTTAGCACCTTTTAGACTAACACCCTGTATAATTGACTTCAAAATAATTTTGATTTATATCAATGCATTTTTGTCAAAATTTTCCAGAGCACCTTTTAGAATGCCACCCCTTAGTTATAATATATTTATTTAACATGCGAACTTCTTTTGAAACTTTTAACTTCTTAAAATTAAATGGAATACAAATATTTACTTATCATATAATGTAAGTAAATCTATATTTCACAAAGGGAAGAAACAGAAAGTCAATTTTGACTAATTACTTTTTTTTTTAAAGTAGATATATTTAATTTCAATATACTGACTATTTTTGAGTACATGGGTGTACATATAAGAATCAGTTGTGATACAACTTATCACTTGAAACAAAATTTTAATTTTCAATTTACAACATAACCTTATATGAATGTTGACAGTAAAGCTTGAATATATCACTCTTATGTTCGAGTGGGAAGTTGCATGCATTAAACTTTTACAATCTAAACCGTAAATAATTTTAAGAGATATAGGTTTTAAGTTTTGATAATTTTTGTAATAATTTTAAACATTCCATGTTCCTAACTTATAAAAGGTTGCCAATATATAAATATTGACAAAGTGATAATCATTTTCGGCAACAACATTTATTTTTTATCAAAATTATTGTTGATTCTCTAATAACAGTCAATATCTGAATGAAACATTTTGAAATCTACCTTTCTATACATTCAAATCCAACGCTTAGATATACAAAACATGCCACTGTCATGCTGAGATACATGAGAAAATGCAAAAACAAGAATTCTTCCAAACTTTCACATCACCAGAATGACTAATTATTTTTAAATCCACTTTCGATAATATAGCTGTGATAATGCTGGTCGCAATAACGGAAATCTGTGATATCCTTTGCAAAAATATGAATTTTTTCACTGGCGTCTTTCAAGATAATGTGAATGGTATAAAATGATTTTTTTCTTGTCCAGGTCTCATTAAAACTACCTCTCTTGCTATCGTACTTCCCCTAAACAAAATGTTACTTAGAACTGAAACTTGATTATTTTTAGATAAAAAAGGCAATAATGATCGATAAAAATTAACTTCTGGTAAATTCTGAACAAGGGAACTTTCTAACGAACCTTCCACGAACCCACTATCGCGTAGGAACTTATTCTGTCGAGTTGCGTGACAGAAACTTAACTGACTTTTTGTTGCTAATGTTTTGGGCGTATTAATTCGACTTAAAGAGACCTTCGTATATTTTTGGAGATCTTGGACATTATGGACAAATTCTACAAAGGTCCAAAACGTTTCCTTATACTTGGATAATGTATGATAAAATGGTGTTTGGGTTCTTAAACTTTCTGGGAAGCATTTAGTTAGTCCTTGCAAATTCTGGATGACAAGAGATTCTAGGTAATACGATAAATTAGTCCAAACTAATATTAAGAGTGAAATATCTAAAATTTATTTTTGTAATATAATTAGTTTCCAATGATCATTTCCAATGGGGATCAAGTCATCAATAAGCACACCGTCATACCGCAGAAAACAAAAAGCCTCAACTAGCTTTCAGTTTAATTAACTTGATTCTTATTTGAGAGTATGTTATCTCTCAAGGCTTGTTTGTTTCATTGATTCCATAAGAGGAACTAAAGATTCTCTATTTCAATTCCTCGCGTGTGAAAACTCGAGCAAAAATTACAATGTGATTGAAAATCAATCCCGTATTTTACTTGAAGGTACCCCCAGTTATGGCATGCATAACATAAATGGTTATGAGGTCTATAGTCAAAACGGATGTTAATTCACCTAAGGCAGATGACCCCGAAAGACCAGTTTCACTTGATTAATTTTTTAACAGACTTTGTTCATAATTTTCTAACATTCGAATTTCGCACGAAGAATTGTTGAAATCGTTTTTAATATCTTTGCTGTAAACGAGGAAAAATTTACATGCATGTTTGGTACTAAAACTTAAAAAGAAACAGAATTGTGTAGATTGCAAGATTGTCTCTTAGTAGACCAGTCAAAAGAAAATAGAGATGCAACATTCCTGACGATAATTATAATGATCTCACTTTGTGCTTTTTGTGGCTTCCCACGATTTATTCGTTTCAAAGTCACCTTGGAACAATAAGAGAGGAAGGATAATTGCTTTAAGACGCCTCGCAAAGGAATAAATTGATTATTGACGGGCTCAGTTTTCGCTTCTGTGGCCTGTTTTAAACATTTTTCTTCGAGTCCGAATAGATAAGCACATCTTCGAGAGGAATGTAACACTTTGCTTCTTTTATGTACTTTATAAACTTTTGCTCACTGTCAATTTGTTCAATTAGTCTTTGCAATTAATCACTCATGGTCTTATAAGTCTGCGAATTGCTAGAACATTCACCGACAACTCCATTTTGTAAATCATTTGTTGCAAAAGCAATGTCATTGTCTGAGTTACCATGAGTTTAGTGAAAACTTTTAACATATGCCTTACGCGTCCCGGTGGTCAATCCTGCATGAAATAATAATCACCATGAAGTCTGCAGCTGAATAGCTTAAAGCAGTAATATTAAATTACTTTTAGTTTACAATGAATTATCATTATCGAGCTATTTAAGGGCTTTTTCCTCATTTGATATAAATTCAAAAAATGAAGACCGAAAAGTATTAATTTTATCAGAGGCTGTAGAACCATTCAATAAAGTTTCTTTGCAATAACAGTGTGACGTTATTCTTCTAATTTCTTTTTATGTACTCATCATTATAGAATTGTAACTAAAAATAATCATGATTGACAATCCAATGTGATACGAAAACTCAGAGATATAACTCACTTCTACCCTTTGATTCGATTTAAATTTTAATATTTTTGTCTCGACATTTCCATTTATGAAATTAATCATAAGTTTTGGATTTATCGATTTTAATTTGCCCCGCTCAGGAAATTGGTACCGAGTACACACGTCGGTTCCAATCCAGCTAGGACGACAAAACCTGAAACGAATCAATTTATAATATACAAAAATCCCAAAAGAAACTCTATCCACAATTTCTGGTTCGAAATTGACATTGCATTATAATTCCCTCTTTTCTACTTTCAGTCCCTTGATCTTAAAATAATTTTACATCAGAAACCCCTTTGTTATGTAATTATCCCTGAGTTCTGGATCTATAAATCTATCTATATATATTTACGTGGAAATCTGTCTATTTTTCCTAAATTTTTTATTTCCCTTATGGTGAAAAAAAGCTTGAGCTTGCATCCGCTCATTTGTTTTACCTTCCAAAATTTTCAAAGGCATCTACCTTTCTTTCCATTTACTCGTTTTGCTTCATAGAAGTCATGTAACAATTTTGGGAATTTTACTAATTCCTAAGCTCATGCTTCTGTGAGATAAGACTCATTAAGGTCCATTGCACTCCAAATATAATTTCTTATAAATTGGTTTATCTTCGCTGCATTGGTTCTTGCAATTAACAAGTTGCCAATATAGACTAGGTTTCAAAACTTGTCAGAGAGTAGGGCGTTCTCTTCCGCCTTAACCGAACCAAGTCGCCGTTTTTGCAGGGATAGTCTAAGATTTGCATACTGGCATCGTTTTGTTCCCATAAGAATGGGTTACGCAAGGATGAACGGGTAACCCTCCAGTATAGCCTCAGCCTATCAAAGCGGAGACGAATTGGCGATTAAGGGAAATGGAATGAAAGTTTATAATTGATTTTTTTTTAGTTTAATGTTATTCAAAACACCCTTAAGTCCTTCCCTGTCCTCCTTACCTAGATTCGCGGTGATCTATAATCACGGTGAGCTTCAAAATAATTCCTCGTAGGAGAGAGTCGAAATCAAACGGCTACTTCTCACTAATGCTTGGTGTCGACTGACGATCTCTTCGAACTTCGTATTCAAAAGAAACAGAAAATTTAAAAAGTTTTCAACTTTTAGGTCAGAATAGCACAGGTGTCCTGGTCATTTACTTAAAGCAATGTAATTTTAAAAATTTTAATTATCAAGAAACGTTGGAGAAGAAATGTAGTACTTTTAAAATGTCACAAAGTTACAAAATTTAAAAGAACACCTTACATCGGCGTTAAGTACAGTATGTCCCTTGACACCCTGCGGCATACCTACTTTTTGTTACTGTACTACAAAATGCGATTTGGAATAAATTCTATATCCGTGAAGTATAATTGTTTTTTAAATAATTTGTGGACCAATAAACTCATTTTCGTCAAAATGCCCTTTAGCATCTTTTAAAATTCTAAATAATTTAGTTAACGAGCGTATTCAAGAAATATTCTATAGCGTCATCAGAGTAAAAATATATACATAAGGTGCCCTTTTCTCGCATATCTGTGACATAACGATGTTATTATTTTCAATATATTCCTGAAATAATGGTGAAATTCTATCCCAAATGAAAGCTATTGGTTCTACAAGAAAACATTCGCAGAAATCATCCGATTGAATTTTTTTTGTATAGTTTTTCAGGCCTAAAGAAGAAGAATAATGTCATTAGCCAGTCATTTTTCAACAGCCAGTTCTACTTTATTTAGCGAAAATATTTTTTAAAATAAATAATATAATAATATAAAATATAATGCATGCTATTATTCCTCTCAAAAAGTTCTAGAAGTTTTTTTTAAACAATTTTTTATGGAGGAAAGTTCTTCAAGTTATCTAAAACTACAGATGAAAATAAGTGTGGCATAAACAACAAACAAAAAGATGATAAAATACGTAAGCTTTGTTTTGTACTATCCAAATCAAATCTACAAAAACAAATAAATGTAATAACTTCTGTCGCACGAGTTTTACGTAAGACTGCTATTTTTCATTTCTTGTGTGTCAGGATATCAAGAAATGGCACTACTTTCATTGTGAATATTTAGATTCAAATAATTTCTCATTTGAGCATTGTGATTATACATTTTTGATCTTTCGTTATGGTGAGAAGGCATTATTTGTGAGAAAACTGATATTATATTATAGTTAACCTTTGTTTTATTGAATTAATGATACACGGACTGTAGAGGATTTTATTTTTTTTTAATTCACTAAAATAATGAACCCAAGTTGCTTTCAGTTAATTTTAGTTAGATTTCAGTTTAAAAACTAATTTGATAGATTTTCATTTTCTAATTTCATTAAAAATAGATTTATTAAATCTGTATACATGTATGTTTATCTACTTTTATATTAATATACTTGTAGTTCATTTACTTCGAATGTGTAACATTTTTTTACAATTAGACTCGAATGTCACTAAAATGACACCATTGGGGGGAACTCAGATACATTTGTTTTACATTGAAAATAACAGCACGAAGTTATCCTATAACAGTTATACGCGTCCCACTCAGTCACGGCCCTATAGGCCTGGGAGATGGAGTGGAGAACGACACCCCCAGATCTTATAAACATAATGTTGCCCCGAAGGCAATTAGTCTTAGTCTTGAGTCTCGTGCTGCCTTTGACTGTCTTGTGACCTTTGCGCTTGTTACGGTAACGTGTCAATTCCAACCCCCTTGCTGTTCTCAAGCCCAGACAACGCCATCCACTTGGACGAAGCTTCGCAACCCCAGCCCGGCCTAATCTACTACAGAATCCACCACCTTAAACTGCTCTCGGAGATAACCAACGAGATTGACCATCGATCGTGGGCCAGAAGTTCCCCCTCACCAATTGTAAGTTGGGTAATACAAACCAAATATATTGTATTTATTGCCTCTAATCTTTGACTTTATCCGTTCTCTCGACACTCCAAATCTTTCCGATCATTTAATTTGCGAGATCCCTTACAAATTTATATTAAATTAATTTATATTAAGGTTTAAATTAAAAAGGTTTGATAATAATCTGATGAAATGTTTTATTGATTTTTAGGAAAAGTGCGGGTAGAATGCAATTTAGACCGAAAAAGTAGGGGTAGACCTCTATATATGTTTGATAAAATGTTGGTATGACAACAGCTCAATTTCAAGTTCCATCATCGACAATAACAAATAAAATCACCCTGAGAAAAAACGCCTTACTTGTATTCCTCTAATCAGGATTGAGTAAGTGAAGGGTTTAAAGTAGAGCCAAACTAAATTGGTAAAAAATCAATACAGAAATAGGAGAAAACTAATTAGGACGGAAAAAATAAGAAAGATAGCAAAAACCTAGGCTAAAATTGAGTAGGAAATAGGAAAGTTAAGGAAAAGCTACGTGGTAAGGCCACGTACACTCCCCAGTAGTAAAAACCAAGACACTCAACTTAGTGAAAGTGCCGGTTTTTAATCAGATATGAGAAACCCTGAGATATTCAGTAAAAGTAAAAAAAGGAAATAGATCAAATTGAATGCGTTTAAGATCTGGAAAAATTAAAGTTGTTTTGATTATGGCGAATCTGGCAGAAAAGGTTGGAGAAAATAATGAAAATGAAGTAGCCCGAGAAAATAATGAGAATAGATTATCTCAAGAAATAAGAGACGAGGAAAATAATGCACAAGCCCTGATGACACATGAAAATACAGAGAGTCAATCAGCCGAAAAAAATAACGAAAGACAAGAACTAGATAGAAATTTTGAATCGATGACGGTTAGGAGAGAATTACAGTGGGAGGCAACAGCTAGCAATAAAGCAAAAGGTGCAATTTCGAAAACGACGACACAAACAAAAACGCGTACAGAAAGTACACCATACGCACACAGATACAACCGACCTATACACATAAATATAGTTGACTTACTATTTCCCAGAACAGAAACCGCGTTAGGAAATTGGACAATTGTAGACGAAAATGCTACGAATCTAGAAAAATTAGAAAGATAAAAAGAACGAATAGAATCAAGTCGGTTAGAACACGGAGAAACTCTGAGAAAGGAGAAGGAAATAATAGATAGAGAAAGAGCAGAGAGAGTATGAATAGGTAGCGAAAAATTACGAATAGAAATAGAAAGACAGAAAAAAGAAACCGCGAAAATTAGTGATAAAACGTTCGAACTTTTTCAAATTTTTCAGAAGTATAAATTTCAGGGCGAGAATGGGAAACAGAATTGACGAAATCTAAAATAAGAGGTCAACAACTTAGCATTTTAGATAAAGATGAAGGTAACATTGATAAAGATAAAAAAGATACAGAAAATAATCATAGCCAAAATAATATTAAAAACAAAAATCAAAAACAAAATTATGATCAGATTCAACAAAAACAGTTTAGGCCGATGTATCTTAACTAACAAAACATGCAACAACACAAACCAAGATTTCAAAATTGAAATCTAAAATTTTTAAATCCAAGATTTCAAAAAAATTATTTGAATTACATAAATAATCAAAGATACCCAGGAAATCAGAGCTTTATGCATAATAACAGTAATTTCAAAAAATCAAAATAGAGCTGGCCAAGCATCATGGTATTCAATGAATCACCTGTTAGGGAACATACAGACACAACAAACAAGTAATTGTCCGCAATTTTCATACGGAAAAATATTTATTATTCAGACTGGTACCAAATTTAAGATCGATAGGGATAATAGAAACCGATATGATAGACTGATTAGGTTTAGAAATGGATTATGAGAAAAAGATTTGGTGGTTACCAGGACTACCAAATATTAAGTAAACGAGAAAATTGAAATTAATTAAAATGCAGAAGCCGACGATGGAAGAGAATAAGAAAAAGAGTGAGAATAGGGAAAGCGAGAAAACTAAATTGGAATTGAAAACGAAGGTTAGCCTGCGAAACGACATGCGAGAGAAAGAGACACATTTGCTACCGTGCAAAGTCTCTTCTCCTGTTTCGCCACACACCCTACCTCAACCCAACACTGGCATATGCCAGCATGAGCGTCCAGAGATTAGATTAGTAAGCTAGTCGTAACAGAAAGAGCAATAGGAAAACAAATAAGGATAGAGATAAAATAAATACGAAAGTAAGCATGAAGAATAAAGATAGGAAATTAGTGACAGAATTTAAAGGGTCATTGGAATGCAATGCAAATGAAAAGACTTTTAAACTGAAAACGGTAATCGATAAAAATGAGGAAAGAAGTGACTCGATAATAGAAAAATGATTCGCAATTGTAAAAAGTAATTGGTATAATTTTTGAAATAATGCGGTAAGAAATAAAAATACTACACGAGTAAAAATAGAAACGAAGAAAAATTAAGAATTTTGCGAGGAAATTTCTGAAGATATAGTAGAGTTAAATCAAGCACAACAAGTGCAATTAGACAATTCAATTGAAAGAAAAATTACTAACCACTGTACTAAATTAAAACCGGGACATCTAACTAGGCATAAAATAGACGTGCAAGGTCACGAAACCATTAAGCAAAGAACCTAACAGAAAATACAGATTTTGCTTGGATTTTAGGAAAGTAAATAAAAAAACTGAAAAAGACCTATATCATAAGAAACTGTTGGACAAGGAATCTAAACCAATGACAGTTTGTGTACTCCCAGGCAAAAGAATTTATCAATTCAAGAAGATGTCATTTGGACTAACAAATGCTGCTGCTACATTCCTGCGCCTGATGGACAAAATAATAACATCCGAATTAAAAGTACACGTATTCTGCTACCTTGATGACATAATAATAGTATCAACAAATTTCGAGGAACACTTAAAATACTTACAAATTGTTTTAGATAAGGTTAAAAATGCAGGGTTAACAATGGGTTTGGATAAATGCGAATTTCGATGTGCGAAAGTAAAATATTTGGGTTTTAAGTTTAATGAAAAAGGATTGCAGGTGGATGAAGGAAAAATTGAATTTGTTTTAAATTTTTCAAGGCCAAAAATGGGTCTGAATGAGGCAGAACGTAAATATTTGGGCTCAGAGAAAGAATTTTAAGCAGTAGTTTGGGTAATTAGCAAATTTAGAACATACTTTCAAGGTTGTTCTTTTAAAGCAATCACAGATCACATTGCAATAAAGTTTTTACATAATTTGAAAAATCCAACTGGCCGATTAGCAAGATGGGCACTAGAATCGGTAGAATACGATTATGAAATTGTATACAGAAAAGGAAGTTTAAATCAGGTACCAGATGCGTTATCGGGGTCAAATAAAAAAGAAATAAAAGTTTCTAGTATTTTATGAAAATGCTGACTACCATAGATTTGGGGAAGCCAATCAAGACGGATTTAATGCGATGTACTGGCGGAATCTCGAGACTTTTATGAAGACGGATCTACTCAATGATACGATACCACTAAGACCTCTCGAACTTTTCGCATCAACGTCTTCGAAACCATGCTGAACAACTCCGGAGAAGGGGCTATGTAAGCGGACCGCCTAGGCAACCGCAGCCAGAACAAACCGACTCTAAAACTAAACGCGAGGAGACATCCTACAGGGGAAGAGCGATGCTCTATCAATTAATTGTGTTCTGTAAAATGCAGCAAGAGCTTCAGCGGATGCAAACCGTAAAAGAAAACCAACGTCCAATCATAAGACCCAAAAACGAATTTATTAATTCACCAAAAAGATAGACTAGGTAAGACAGTACGCGTTTCGCATTCAGTGTGTGCCTAAATGCATAACATCTGTCAGGAATTTTGCCGCATATGTTCCACAGTTTGCGCGCGAACTGCTGACCTGTTATCACACACTTAACAAGTCAAAGCTGCTATACATTTGGCAGCATATTGTTGAGAGAATACCCACTTTCTGAAGCTAGGGGACGTCCAGAAAGAAGAGAAAGGTAGGTTAAAGAAAACCAATAGTTTTTCTCTGAGCGATCTCGACTCTTTCAAGAACCTCCCTTACTGTCGACCATCTGCCCGAAATAGAGGAGGTCGAAGTATTTTGGACAGGAGTCTACCAAGTTTAGCATTCACTAAAAGGAACCTAAAATAGCATCAACAGCTTCAAAGGACTGCGCAATGCTCTCACGAAACCTGAGAAAGAACACCTGTGAATTATTTCCGAGGAGGTAAACAATTATTAAGAGACGTAAAGAACTATTCCGCTCCGGGACCAGATGGTATCAAGAACTTCTGATGGAAAAAGTTTCCTTCTACACACAAGCATTTGGCCCGAATTTTCTCATCATATCTAAAGTCGCAAGAGCCTATTCCGAAGTGGTTGGTCGATAGGCGCACAATACTCCTGTCATGGTTGTGTAACTTAGCTGATTCAAAGAATTAAAAGCTAATCACTTGTCTAAGCACTCTATAGGATCTTCAAAGCTATTCTAACTGATACGATTGTTTGAAAAATCGAATCTGTATGGGCAAGACATTTACGAACAATGCAGCTTAAAGAAAATTAACTGTTATAAATTTTTCAGTATATCTGCATTTCATTTTGAATTGTTCAATTGAAAAGTTCTCAGTATCTTTCATTTTTTGTATGTTGAGAATTTAAATACAATATCTTCTAATTTAAAAACTGTTAAACCTCAATTTTACACCTTTAAAATTTAAGGGTTACACTTTAAGTGTTTCAATTTGCAGTTTACTTTTTGTTACTTCAAACAGAATATTTATTAGCTTTAGAGTTCCATTGAAATGACTGGAAATTTTTTCTTTGTTTAACCCTTAAAGGGCACACTTCCTTAAAATTATATGAATAGCATACTGGGTGTTAGGGATCTAAGGGTATTCAAACGTGTGCTGTGCCGATGGTATTGGCTAGTTTTTTACAAGAAAATCAATTATTGAAGTTTAATCTATTTAGTATGAGGAGAAAAAGGTTTCATAACAGTTTTTGAAATTTAAAGTTGTTGAACAAATCCTTTTTGGAAAAAAATTTCAAAATGATTTCTTTCACTCTAAAATTCATAACTTTTTAAGTTTTCTTTGGTACGTTTTGTTAAAGCGCAAATAAGTCGCTGGGTATTTAAACCCAGTGTGCCCTAAATGGGTTAAAGCGGCCAACCTGTGTGTTAATCATTTGTTAAACAATCAATTTCAAATCGTTTTAATTGATAGTAAGGATAATTAAACGTTAGTCAATTGAAGCGCTTGTCATTTGATTTTAAAAAGAAAATAATTCAAAATTAAGAAAATTTTACTACAAAGAATAAAAAAATGCACAATTCTATATAAGGTATTCTAAACGAAACGATATAATATGGACAAGCTGAAAATTATATATTGCGCTAAGATCCAAATTATACAAGAATGAATCACATGGAATTATAAGCTTTAATAAAAGGTTAAAGATTTTAACACAGAAAGGGATTTTATTTCATGAAATTAATATTTAAAGCGTTGAAACAGGGGATACACATTTTTCACAATATATAAATATAACTATATATACAGTCTGTCAAGTTAAAGCTTGGGTGGCTTTACTCGCAGTCGGTAAGGTGTATCGACATGATTTTGGTGTCAAAATATTAAGAAGAGCTCCCTC
>NC_046657.1:69625885-69646084 GCF_010883055.1 Belonocnema kinseyi
AGAGGGAGCTCTTCTTAATATTTTGACACCAAAATCATGTCGATACACCTTACCGACTGCGAGTAAAGCCACCCACGCTTTAACTTGACAGACTGTAGGCGTGCAGTGTTCTTTTGTCGATGTAAAAATAAATATAACTTAAATATAAGTCTACGTGAACAACAATAACATTATCAAATGAAACATCGAAATATATAAATTTTTTTTATTTATCAAGACTGTTTTCTATACATTCGTTAGGAGTTGTCAAAAATGTCATTGACTTGCTCAACCATTCTCTATTGATACAGTCAATCGAAATTTTATTCAATATTGTTATAACCCCTAGAAGATACAATATGGCGGCCACAATTTAGGGCTTTAAAAAAGAACAAAGGATTCCGCACAAAATACCAACAAAAAGCGTGCAATCGTTTGGAACCAAACTTTGCACATTGATAAAACAAAAGAAGACGGACTGTGCGGAATGCTATAGTGCACTTTGTGTGCATTCTAATGTTCACATTCGCTGTATGTGCGCTCCGTTCTACGGCGCACAGTCTATATTCCCTAGCTGGCTTACTGAGCTGGGGACGCTTTTATGACGTGTTATGCGTAGGTAATGAAATTCGTTTTTCGCTACAAATATTTCCGTGTTAAAGATCACGTTTAAGTAGCGGGCTAACGGTTGTATGCGTAGGTAATAAAATTCGTTTTGTATTTGAAATCTGTCTAGCTGTTACGTTTCGTGACGATCGTGATATTTGTATATAGTGAGTTTTAGTATTTCCACGTTACTGTTCATTATAAGGAAAAAAATGAGTTCAAGAACTCCTTGCGCTAAGAAAGTTAATACGTTTTGTCACGTTTGTGAAGTATCAAGCGGAGAAGTACCGTCGATCAATTAATAACTCGATAAAAACATCATACTTCAATTGTTATGGGAATTCAATGAAAAATTTGGATAAACCGTGGGTACCAACCTCAATTTGTCATGCTTGTAGATTAAATATTTCAAATTGGGCAGATAAAAGTACCAAGACGCAGACTGTTATTAAACCACCTGTTTAGCGTGATCCCAACGATCATGATACCGATTGTTACTTTTGCTTATGCAAAACAGGAGGTTCCTCTAAAAAGTATTTGGAGAAGGTCGTTTACCCTGATGTAAAAAGTGTTACACCAGCCAAGATTGGTATTAGAAATCATTCTGAAAACAAAATTGACCGATCAACTCACGAAGCAATGAATACTGACGATCTTAATGCAAGTGAAGATTCTTCTTGGGAAGAATTAGATGGTGAAAGTCCTAAATTTTTTGACCAAGACGGACTCAAAGAGAGAAAACTATTGTTACCTGGCACTAGAGTAACTGTTTACAGAAATAGAGAAGAAAAGCTTATCAAGTACTTTTCAATGGACAGTGGGATTGTGTATTGTAATGATATCGAAGGACTTATTAATTTATATAAAATAAACTTATATACGCTAGGGGATTGGGGTCTTTTCATAGATTCGTCTACAGAAAGTCTGAACTCCTGACAAAAATAAAATACAATGTCCATAATTGGCTTATTTGTGGTGACTTCAAACTGATAAATCTTATGATAGGTTTACAATCAGGAAACATTAAATACGCTTGTTTTATTTGCCTTTGGGACAGTCGTGCAAGGGATGAACATTGGATAACGGAGAAATGGCCAGACAGATTAGAGTGGACAGTTGGTCAGTATAATGTTGTTCATGAAGGTCTTGTTGGCAGAAAGAAAGTATTATTATCACCACTCTATATACAACTAGGGTTAATAAAGCAATTTATGAAAACCCTTAACACCAAAGGAGAATGTTTCAACTATATCAGATCTACGTTTTCGCATTTAAGTGATGCCAAAGTTAAGGACGGTATTTTTGTTAGGCCTGATATAAGAAAACTTATCAAAGATGATAACTTTATCAAAACTATGCCATATATTGAAAAGGATGCATGTTTGAGTTTCAAAGATGTTGTACAGAAATTTTTAGGGAACGATCTAGATCCAAAGTTTAGAACTATTGTATCTAATATTTTAAAGAATTTTAAAAGATAAGGTTGTTTGATGAGTATGAAATTACATTTTTTCAAATCTTAATTGGATTATTTCCCAGAAAATGTTGGAGCATTTAGTGAAGAAATGGGCGAACGCTTTCATCAAGACTTTCAACAAAAAGAGCAATATTATCAAGGTCGTTGCAATGTAAGAATAATGGCCGACTATTGCTGGTCTTTGCAAAGAAATGATAATGACCCTACTAATCATAAACCTTAATTGGTTGGAAAATATTAATTACTTCCTTGCGTAGCTGGACAATGCCAAGTCTTGCCTTAACTGAATGGGAAATCGTAAGTCTTTCCGTGATTGGCTGGGCAATCTAAAGTCTTGCCTTAATTGGCTGGATAATATTAAGTACTTTCTTGATTAGCTGGACAATCCCAAGTCCAGCCTTAAGTGGCTAAATGAATCATGATAGTAAAATTTTTTTTTTTTTTTTAAAGCTCTAACTGATCTCCATATTCGCTCTTCTAGGAGCTATTAAAAAAAACTGAGCCAATCGAAAAGAAACCCCCGAAAACCACTCAGATAAAATTTTCAAGGGACAATGGCATACCATCTCGGCGTTAATGGGTTAATACGCTAAATTGAAAAATTTCATTTCAAGGTTAGCCCACTTGTAGTGTGGAATTCAATTATTTTACGAAATGTAAACTACTAAATTCGCCGCTCCCAGGGTTAGGTGGGTTAATCTGCTTATGAATTGGTAGGGGTGATTTCTGGGTTTCGCTGGATTATACGGTAGGTGGGTTAACCCACTTGTGGCATGAAACTTTATTATTCCAAAAAAAATATGCGACTAAACTTATAGTTCCCAGAGTCATTTTGGTTAGCATGCTTGTGGCTTGTTAGAAGTGGTTTCTACCCCTAGGAAACGGCTTCCGTAAAAATAAAAAGACACGGGTTCCATATTTTTAATGGTTTTATCAATGTACAAAGTTTGGTTCTGAACGACTGTACGCTTTTTTGTTGGTATTTTGTGCGGGATCCTTTGTTCTTTTTTAAAGCCCGAAATTGTGGCCGCCATATTGGATCTTCTAGGGGTTGTGACAAAAAACTTACATCGGCAATAGAAAGAGCACCCTCGAAAACCCCTGAGATAATATTTTGTAGAAAAAATACCGTACCGTCAGCAATAGAGAATGCGTTGTATAAATCTGAATACCTCAGCGTTAATAGGTTAAAACGTTAAAATAAAAAATTTCAAATTGCAATATTTTGGTGAAAAATAAAGATATCCTAATAAATCAAAGTAAGTTTGAAACGGGAAGATTAGTACTTTCAAATTCCATGTTAGATTTATGGCAGACATTTTTCTTGTACAGTTACATAACTTAAAAAACAGCTAAAAACGCGTTTTTTCACTTTTAGGTTAGGATATCTTGAAAACCTGATGTACCGAAGCAATTTTGAGGTCGGAGTGACATTCAGCGCATCAAAATCCTTCGGAAATGTTTGGTCTGCTTTATGGATTTTGAATTTTGTCAAATTTTATCGGCCTGTGTTAGCTTTACTATTAGTGGTTAATATATTGTCCTGATAAGTTTGGGATTTTTATCAGAGAAATACACT
The DNA here is from genome assembly GCF_010883055.1 of Belonocnema kinseyi. Lineage (NCBI taxonomy): Eukaryota > Metazoa > Arthropoda > Insecta > Hymenoptera > Cynipidae > Belonocnema > Belonocnema kinseyi. Next base: position 69,629,527 of record NC_046657.1, read on the forward strand.
AGAAAATGATGTTGTAGGTATACAATTAGGAGCGGCCCCGAGCGTTCGAGGTGACAATATTGACCTCTGTATGCTTTCTATTATTTGTTGTATCATTATTTTATTTTTATTATTTTTATTTATTTTTTTGAGTCACTACTGTGCTGATAATACAGATTCCCTTTACATATTTTGAAAAGGCGGAATTGCCTTCTGAATCGAATTTATTGCTTGAAATTTTTTTTTGAGGTTGCGTCAAATTTCTGAACATGAAAATACAATATGAAAAAATGTTGTATAATTATAATTTCGAGGTTTCGGTCTTAATGGTTTTTTGTAGTCTATTTCTTTTTTTAAAAAGCCCAAACACGATCAGAAAAATGTTTAAAGGCGAATTTATAAAGAGAATTTGAATAAATCCGCTTCCTTCTGATTAAAATAAATCTCTGGAACTATAGAATATATGGGTCATTACGTGGGAGATTTAAAATAGAAATTTTTTTGCTACAAAACTTTTTTCCCGTTTTGTGCTAAAAAACAATCAACGCGTATTTCTTTATTTCAATTTTATACTAAAAAATCTCGAAATATGATTTTTCGGAATATGTTAATCGGGAAAAATAATTTGTTTTCAATCGCTCACTGTTAAAGAAGTGTTGTATACAAAAATTATTCCTGTACTGAAAATACGTATACATCCACAAGCATGGAGAAGTAAGAGCCCCAAGTGTTGCAATTGTTGTACGCTACGCCGTGGAGTTGTTTTCGCTAGCTCGTTCGCTGACATTTATTCATCTGAGAGATATCTTTTTAATATTCTTATTACAATATATTTATAATGACCTAACAACGAATCTTACCGCATTCACTGCACATCCTTTCTCGTATTTTCAAAGATAAGTATTAAATCTCTACATCGCAGAAGCTAAGGTTATGTTACCCATATTCCTCACTTGCCTGTGGAAATCTAAATTCATTTGACCCAAAAAATTCCTCGACACTTTAAAGACTTCGCTAAGAATTTTGGTCAACATATAATATGACGTTTATTTTTTATAATATAATAAATTATTTTTAGTTCGCATGTTATTTCAAAACACGCGGTCAAAACATGCGTGTGATTGACAGCCCCCTCTACTACTGAAAACAACCCCATTGAATAAAATGTCGAAGAGAACAAAAAGAAAAGGTATGAATTCTTTGGAATCAGGCTACTTTTTATTATAGCTCCTTTTAAATGTAATACAAAATTAATATCTCCGAAAGCTAAAAAGTGTCTTACAATTTTTCTTTTGGCGATATAGTGTTTAAAAAAAATTGGATCGAAAAATTTGTAATTCTTTAACTTTCTGAAGTTGGAAGATTCAAAGAAAATAAATGTTCGCATGACCTTATCGGGATTAGAAAATGCTAAAAGATAAAAAGCAATAATAACCATAATACTTTGGTATTTACATCTTTTATTTAAACTTGGATCCAAATACAGTTTACAACAAATATTATATTTTAGTTTACCTTCTTTCCATTAAATTAATCATAGTTTAATAATGTAGATTTTGCTAAGAGATGGCGTTCCTAATACGTTTTTCTATAAAAACGCATGGCGTCTATTGCGTTTCGAAGGTTCGACATATATCACCAAAAGCCAGTTTGTTTCGGATTGTCAATGTGCAAAGAACATATTTTTTGAAAGCTTTGAAAATGTCGAATTATGTAATTGAAAAAGCCTTTTTGCGGGGGAGTTTAATAACGTTCTTTCATTTGAAGAAAACGGCTGCTGAAAGTTATAGATTTTTGGTTAAAGATTACGGGGAAAATGTTATAACCCCAAAAACTTTTGAACGATGGTTTCAACGGTTTAAAACTAGTGACTGCGATACAAAAGACAAGAAGCGTCTAGGTCGGCCCAAAAAGTTCTAAGATGAATATTTGCAAGCTTTATTGGATAAAAACTCAAGGCAAACGTTGAAGCAAATGGCAAATGCATCGAATGTTGCCTCATTCACCATTTTCGAACCTATACACGCCGACAACAATTAATTAAATTAAACAAAACATTGAAGAAAGACGAGCGGAATACGCGCAAATATACGAGAAAGTCATTTTTCAACATTACAATGCACGGCCTTATGTTGCGAAACCAGTCCAAATCTATTTAGAAGACATTGAATGCGACATCCTACTCCACCTGCCGTATTCACCGGCATTGGCCTAATCGGACTAACCACTTATTCCGATCGATGCAGCACGGGCTTTCAGAGAAAAATTTCCAGTCTTACGAAGAAGTGAAAAAAATGCCCAATACTTTGATTATTAAGATAATTCTTATTGTTATGTCAAATGATGGCTCAATTCTGGGGAAAAATTGTCGTTATTAACCGAATTACCTATTACATACTGTAGAGAATCTTCATTTGAAACCACTTTATTGAACCAACGTGGGAAGATTGGGTAATTTTTACCTACGGGACATTCCTTCATTTCGAAGTCGGTCATACAGGTAATTGCACCGCTTACCATGTTTATTCTGATTCTCGAATAACTCCAATTGGTTTCCCTATTTGACTTGTATATTCCACGAAGAATCCCAGTGTACTCCAGAATTGCAAAAACGTCACCATTGGACGTTGATAACACAATATGTTCTCGGATTGGCACGGATACATATTTTCCAGGTCCTAACATTACATGAATTCCTCGATTAGCAGGAAAAACGTATTTTCGAAATTCAAATTGCCGGTTCGGATTTTTCCGTGGAATAAGCCGAATGTTTGGAAACATTGGGTAATTTTTGCCAACTGGACAATACCTCTTTTCATCCGGGGTCATATTATTAACTTCGCCGCTTATCATATTTATCTTAACTCGCGGATGAGTTCTACCTGTGGTATATATTCCACGAAGAGTTCCACTATGATCCAGTATGGCAAAAACATCCCCGCTGGATGTTGATAATACAATATATTCTCGGGTTAGTCCAAACGAATAGCTTGTGTTATCTACCATCAATCGAATTGATTTATTGGTAGGAAATACATATCGTCGAAATTCAAATCTCTGGTTCTGATTTAAGTTAGGAATAAGCCGAACATGTCCAAGTTGTTCCATCTTATATCCAAGTACTTCGCCAGAAGGAGGCCTGATAGGAGGAGACTTTGACCTTTGGCGACTAAAAGACTCCTCATGAGTAAAAGAATGATCAGGTGACTGTTGTCTGACAGAAGAAGAAGAACCGGGAGTACCTCTGACATTAGAATTCCATTTGTACTGTAGCGAGTCGTAATTTGAAAAATGTTTCACAAAATTTTGTGGGAAAATTGGGTGATTTTTTCCTACTGGACAATCCCTAATTTCATCTGGGGTCAAATAATAAGTTTCGCCGCTTATCATGTTCATTCTGACTCTCGGATAACGTCTTTGTGACATATATATTCCAGCTAAACTTCCGCTTTGCGTTAGAATTGCAAAAATGTCTCCATTGAATGTGGATAATACAATATATTCTTGTGGTAGCACGTGAGATTGGCTCTTTCCATCTGCTCTCCAACAAATTTTTCTATCAGCTGAAAAAAAGTAATTTCGAAATTCGAATGTAAGGCTCTGATTTGTGCGAGGGATAAGCCGAATTTATCCAAGTTCTCGAAGTGAATATCCAAGTATTTTAATGGAAGAAGGCCTGCTGGCCGGAGACTTAGACCTGGAATGAATAGGAGGCTCTTCTGTAGAAGTAACTTCTAGCGCATGTTGTTCGACAGAAGAAGAAGGACCAGGATTAGGTTCTCTATGAGGATTCTTGTCCGAATGTGAACTGCATTCTGTAAGAAAAAATAGAAGATTCTATTTTTTCAGAACATTCTTGTGCAATGCCTTTGGCTTAATTCAATGGTTCTTTACAGAAAGTATCTTGCTGATAATTAAATCAAAAGCATATGAAATAATTCTGAAATGTAATAAATCCTTACTGCTGATGAGGAATATGCAAGGTTTGGTAAATAGTAAACGTAAGCTAATTAACGAAGCGTCACTGTAAGTATACAGTCTTATGCAAATCATTGGTAACTTAGAATTATGTAGGTAATCCTATCAACACAGTGACTTATTGCGCCCACATAATAAAGGGTAATCAAATTCTGTAACATCTAAGATTCTTAAATTATCACAAAAGGAGTGAAAAGAAATGACACATGAATAATGACGAAATTAATACTGCTGTAAAAAAGGATAGAATTAAAATTATAAATCATGTTAGAAACATAATCAATAAGAACAAAACTAGTACGTGAGTTTATCACTTTTCCCGATCCGTACGTGCCTCGTCGAGTTTTCTTGGCTTGTACGTGAATTTTCTAGAGGAATATTCCTTCTGTTAACTTACACTTCTTATATACAAACTAAAGTCGCGTAACTTTTGCATCCATCGTGAAATAGTACTGAGTGTTAAGTATAAACTAAGTCCCTTCGGATTTCTGACGACGTAAAAGTTTATTTCAGATTATTCGTGTAAATCAACTAAAAACAATCCGGTAGAATTCCTTCGATATTCTACAACTTATCGGAGATATCGTCGACACAACAATCTTCTCTTGTCCTTTCGAGACTGGAAGGTAGCGTAAGTTTATACATTTATTTTGCTATACTCTTATTCCCTATTCTTTTATTATAATAAATACACTACTTGCAAAATTTGTTATCTTATATGAATTTATATATAACACGATCCCATTAGGATTGACGAAGTAACAACAATCCCAGTTTGAATAATTGCCAGGTTTTACCACCCCGACCTAATCAGCCCTTTAACGTCCTTCACCTATCCAATTACCAAATTACACTTACTAGAAAATGTCTTTCTAGGTTTAAAATTTAACTAATTGATTAAAAGAGCAATAATTAGCTTTAAAAAAGTAATCAGTTTTGTTCAAAAATCAAAAGTATTAGCTTGAAGATTTATTTAATCTAATTTTATTTTAAATTGTTATATTCATTTGAAAATTCCATTAATTAGTTATAAAGTAATTTTCATTATCCAAATAGAAAAAGTCTACTGAAAGTATTCCACTCAAATTTTATTTCGAAATTTCATGTTGAGATTCCACATTAAAATTCCATAAAGAAGTTTTAATGAAATGTAGGCAAACTAATTTTTCACGAAGTCTACCTTCCGAAAAACAGCTGCCATCTACAGATGGGACACCAACGTTTCGACGATAAATTTTGGCAACAGGAAAGTCAAAAACATCTGGTTCGTTGAAGTTACGTTTTAGATCGTTCGCGAGATCAAACACATGTCCCAGGTATAAGAAAACAAGACTTCTTTATGAAAGGCTGTTTTTTAGAGTTTATTAAGTTCCCTGGAGTAGGTTCTTAGATGATACAACATTGGATCAGAGCATCAGGTAAATAAAACACATCTTCTTTGGGGAAGTCTGCTTTTTATAAATTGGGACTTAAATTTACGAAGAGTTTCGGCGTAGCCCCATAGACCTTCACGGTGAATCGCAGTTCTCCGAATTATTTTTCTTATTCTTCTTGCTTCTAGATTTTTAATGTGGAAACTTACTCCGTGGACCAAAAATACTGCAAAGATGAAATTTCTTCGAGCAAGGTGTATTTCCTACACCAAGCCAATAGTTCTATCATGTGTCTTCAAGAAACTCACAGTTGGTGCGAAGTCTTGAAGGTCTTTCCACAATAGGACTTGATATGTTGACGCAACATCGATGAAATGCTTGTGCATCTTTAGCCAGCTGCTTCTTATTTTTTGACGTTCTAGTGGACTCATTATTGAAAATTGACATACGTCACTTTGACCGAAGACAGTTGGCAACAGATGCGTACGCGTTTCGTCGATGCGGCCTCGATGTTTTGTCGATACTGCGTCTTCGTATCAGGTCCTATTTTTGAGAGACCTTGACGTAGGGAGCATAATTTTCTCAAACCAGATGTTATTTGCATATCCTAATAGTGTATTATGCCACAAGGAGAAGCAAAAAGGGACATTATTGGTGAATATATTTTTTAAGTGCGAGTCCTAGGAACCGCCCTTAAGTGCAGCTTTTAAAGTTAGTGGGTATGTTATGGCCACGTATACATATGAGGTCATTATTTTTGACGTTCTACAAGACATGAACACAGGTCTTGCTAGTAGCCATATTTAGGCATGCTTTATATAAAATCTAATAACTATATTAGTATATTCACCAATAGAATTAAAGATGACGGCCAAAGTGAGAACGAAAGTGTAGAATCTCCTCATTTTCGTGCAGTAGAGAAAAAACTGATTAATGCTTCAGTGAATAATTTTTTTAACGAGTGTATCTAAGAAATATTCCATTGCGTTATTAGAGTACAAATATATACATAAGGTGTCGTTATCTCAGATATATGTGACGTATCGACGTTATAATTCTTAAGATTTTTCTTCGCAGATAAGTATATCATTTCAAACTTTTTATTATGATAATTATAATGATGAAATTCTCATCTTAAATGGAAGGTATTTATTTCACACGAAAGCATTCGAAGAAATCAACAGATTACATGTTTCTTTGGTATAGTTTTCAAGGATAAAAGAGAAAGGATGATGTCATGGAAAACAATTTTTCCTCTCGAAAAGTTCTAGAAATGTTCTTTGCAAATTTTTTTATGAAGAAAAACTTTAAAATCATCTAAACCTGTAGAGAAAGATTAATGTAAAATAAAGAACAAACAATAACATGATGGAATGCGTGAGTTTTGTTTAGCCCTATCTATATAAAGTACAACATTTTCAATAAATCTAATAACTTTTGTAGCAAGATATTTTCACAGGACTGCTACTTTTATTTCTGGTGAAGTTTTCCAGGCCCACCACAGGTAGATTGGTACTATAATGAGGGTCATAGTTCAAACTTAGTGGGTGAAAATTACTGTTTTTATTTAGTCAATTTTAGTCATATTTTGGTTCAGAAAATATTATAGTGTCAAAAAGCTGTATTTAAAGGCAAAGTATCATTTCAGACTTTATATTGGTCTCGTCTCTTTGTAGCATTTTATTTTATAATTTTATTAAAAATGTATGTGTTAAATCTATTTTCCTATACTGTTATGAGTGAACTGATGGAAACCCAGATTCATTTTTTTGACATGGAAAATAATAGGATGAAGATATCCCGTTCAAAAACAGTGCACGAAAAAAATAATACCATAAAATTGAGATCTGTAGTTGTTTGTTCGCTAATCCAAATGATTGACGGAAAAATAGTTCACTCATTTGTTGAGGTTTATCTTATCTGGTTAAAAATTCATCTTCACTGTTCGAAAATTATCTTGCTCTTTTAAATTGCCCTTTTCACTCCATTAAATTCTTTATCTCATATCTAGAATATATTTTTTTCCTATTGTATGTGAAATGGCCCAAAATGTTAGCAATCCTTTAAAAAATGTTTGGGGATACAATTATGCTCTTATATCTCTATGTTCCTAAGAAATCATACATTTCATCACTTTTACCAGCTTCCAATAAATTTTTTTCATTCGGAAACCGAACGAGCGTTTATTCTTTTGTATTGGCTAGAATTTTCAACCATAAGCTTTTTTTCTTCGTAACATCTACAGTTTTTGGAATGTTTTAATGAAAACTTAAGATAATACTCTCTAAAGTATCTTCAGGTTGATGATATTACTGAAGAGTTCATATAAGCATTTATAACAAAATAAACAAATTTTTTCTTGACCATTGCGAATTCAATACCTTATAATCTTCCAACACTTCGTTTATCGAGTGAAGTTTAGGTGAGGTTTAATGAAGTTTGATATATACTTCCTGCAAAGAAGTTATTCAGAAAATTATAAGGAAGTTTTCTATGCAAACCTTTTCTAAAAAAACTTACTAGGTAAATAATGGCGGATATAAAGCTTGGAACGCGAGACTTTTAGCAATCCATATCTATTAGTTGGACAGGACCTCTCGCAGTAAAGCTAGCGTAGGAATAAAAATATAAACTAAGGAATATTTAAAATTATATTAGATGACCTTCAAATATCTTTTTAACTCTTTTAAAATCATACCGCACTATTCACATCGTTCGGCGATTTAAAAAATATTTCGTGAAATTCATAGTGGAAGGAATTCTGTTTTTTCAAAATGGAAAAGAATCACATGCTACACTTTGTGTTAGGAAAGTCAATAGAAGCCAAGGCAACTGGTTGAAAAATGTAAGGCAAAAATGCAAAAATAACGAAAGTGCTATGTATGAATAATTGTTTCTTAGTTTTGCTAATTGAAAACAAATTGAATAAATTAAATACATCGTATAGAATTATTCTTGTAAAATGCATTTGATATAATCGCCATATCAAGATTTTTTTACCAGTTATCTCAATATCTTGTGCGTTTTTTAGCACGAAGAGTATCCTGTGGTTCTTTTACCACTCTGAAAAAAATAGAATTATTTTCCCTATAAATTTCACGAAATATTATTTAGCCCGCGGAACGATGTGAATAGTGTGGTATCGAAAAGTACAATGATCTATTTCATTTTACAGAAACAGCAACTGCTCTGATGCTAGAAAAGTTAAAATGACATTCAAAGTTCATCTAATATAAATCCAGATATTTTTTTCTTTATCTTTCGACTCATTCACTAGAAGCACTGCAAAATTTTCCGTCCGCCTAATAGACATAGATTATTACAAGTCGCTCGCTTCAAGTTTTACATTCGGAATTATTTACCTATTTAGTTTTTCGAAAAAAGGTTTTTCCAGGCATTCTTTTTTGTAGTTTTCTGAATATCTTCTTTGCAGGCAATTCATGTTTTCTTAAACTTCGCTAGATAAAAGAAGCAATAGAAGATTACAAGGAATTGAATTCGCAATTGCCTATAAAATAATTTTTTATTTTTTATTAATAATGATATGAACTTTTCTCTCATATAAGAATTCTAAGTACACATCAGAGAGTGTTGTATTAAAATATAATCAAGAAATACTAAAAACTGTATTTATGACAACGAAAGAGATCCCAAAAACTAATTACAAATCGACTTGAGAAAAAACACCATTATCATGCTTATCTCGAAAACTTTAATTGATACAACTTTTTCGCCACAGGAAAAACATGCGCCATCTAATTTTCTATAAGAATGCACTCTTTAAAAATCGAATTTCTATTTTTAGGCACTCAATAGTACAGGGATAGCCCTGAAGCAATTAACCCTTAAGCGAACTCTGGCTGTTAAATATCAGGCGACCTCTCAGAGCAACGTGGCTCGAAGAAAGGGCTAGAAGAATATCAGGAGTACCTGCTTATCGATAGATATGAGTGCAAAGACGCAGCATTTCATCAGCGCGGCCTATCGATGGCCTGGATTGATTACCGGAAAGTCTTTGCTTAGACCTCCCATAGACTTATCATATGTTATTTGGAAAGCTTAAAGGTTCATCCACACATGGTAAAGTACATAGAAAGATTGATGCCGCTTCGGAAAACCAGATTTACTAACTTATCTGGAAAACATCCTGTGATTTCAAGATCTTTGCTAAAAATAATGAACAACTACACCTAGCTCTAGGGAATTCCAAGGAATTCTCCAAGGAATTTGGTACAGATTTTAAGGTATAACATGCGCCAAGGTTAATTGTAAGCGAGGAAGACTTAATGACATCCCCGAATCTCTGGAGATTCCGACAGAAACACTATACGACACCTTTCTCGCTGGAGAGACCTATACATACCTGGGTATGCCACAGAGTCGCATTCTGGATGTGAAATCTATAAAGGACACTCTCCGAAGAAGATACAAACGACTCATCCGACAGACTTGGGCTTCCGAAATGTCGGAGAGGAACAAAGTATCTGCAACAAACATGCTTGACTTCAACACCAGTACTTTAAGTGCTCAAGTATTATATTTATTACATGTCCATATAAGCAACAAGGTATTGTATTTTTGTGAATTTTAATTTTTGCTAGTGTAAAATATTGCATAAATTAACTTAAACAAATTCTGTACATTTTGAAAATTCAGTATATTTTGTTTATTTTAACTTTATGTTTAAACGAGAAATTATAAAGATAAATTTAATGGATTGTCCTCTATTCGATAAGAAGTCAAGTTCTGAAGCTTTTGACATACTGCTAGGTTTCTTTGGTTTTGATATTAGTGATGATTCTGATATCGGGTCCCTTATGGCGTACTTTGTTATATAAACTGCATTGGCTGAGTAACATTTAGTGTGCCTCGTAGCTTTTTAATATTGTTCTTTACAGAGATGGAGTAATCAATGGACGGTTTCCTTTTCCGAGGAGCCTCAAAGGACAATGCTGTAAGCAGAATCTTCGACATTTTATAGACCTCCTACTGCTGATAGTGAAAAATATACAAAAATGCTGTTGAGGTTAACTTTAAATGGCATGCTGTGCAAAACAAACGGTAGAAATTCCTTTAATTCAACTCGTAAATGGTAAATTAGGCTTCTCTGGTTCAGAAATTGCAACATTTGTCAAGTACTTGGGCTTAATCATTCGGGATCTTATTTCTAAAGATGATGAGCATTGTGATTTGTACATACATTTGCGTGAAATAGGCAATAGCTTTGGTTTGGGACATTTTCACAAAGACAGCCTATTTTACTAAAAAGCCTCATTTCAGATCATCACAAACTTTACATTAGTCTTTTCGGAGAAGTTTCAAAACCAAAGGTTTTTGTATGTCGGTACATACGAGGTGTATTCAACTAGTATAATAGTTTCGATAGCTGGTGATAAACTTTTCGCAAAGATCCCAAAGACCATTCAAAATTCAGCAGAGTGTAAATATTACATTGTGTATATTAAGCGTGACAAGAGACTCTGTATAAAATACATATGTAAATACGTATGTAATTTTTATTATTTTTAACTAGGGTAAATGCCATAGGAATCTTGACGTCAATTTTTTAGAATTTTTAAGTTAAAAAAAACAATTTATTAGAAGTCTGAATAAAATGTAAATGAATTCATTTCCATTTTCTTTATACTTCTTATTAATTATATTTTCTTTAACTGAAAATTTTTAAAACTCAATGGCTTTTTTCAGTTGTTATATTGTTTTTAAAATTATCTTCTTACACCATCTATTTCAAGACATAATAAATTTTTACACTTATTGACACGATTAGATTGTTGGGACAAATGCCTTATATTACTTAAAGGAACTGTCTATGAGCACGGAATTTTCCTTAACGTTAGCTCTGAGTGATCTGGAAAAGAGATTAGAGTTACGGAAAATTCTGTAGCGTTAGCCAGTGCGGAGGGCACTGCCTATCGTTACGGAAAGGGGTTAGAGTTACGGGAAATTCTGTAAACATAGGCAGTGCGTTATTCATGATTAAAAATCCAATATCCAATGTAACTGCTCTCCTTCACAGAAAAAACTAGAGGTTCGCTCATCTTGCGGCTCAAATAAAAGTTGGTGTCATTTGCACCTTGAGCTCCAATAGATACCTGTAGAGACCAAAATGGGTTCGTTTAGAGCGCACTTGAAAAGAACAGCATCAAGGACCATTCACAAGCCAACCGCTTGCAAAGTCGGGTTGGTAAGTTAGCGATTTACAGAATATGTCGATAAAGCAAACAGAAACGATATTAATATTTATTCATTTTCCTTCTAACTTGTTAAGGTTCACTTATTTCAGAATTTTGAATACAAAATTGGCCTAAGTCTATACCATCTTTAAAGTACTATGAATTAAAACCATTGGTCAATTTATAATTGGAAATATAATGCAATTTAATTGATTATCAGCGAAATCAGTACAACCAGTTAGCCGTTATTAATATTTTCCAGCTGTTTTGTTGATTTATGGCAAATTTGATTGGTTGAGAATCTAGAAACGAATTCGATGTTTCAAATTAATTCATCAGTTTATTCAAATTCGACCTCCGTAAAAAGGTACCCTTACTTTATAAAGTTGAAAATATACTTACGGTATTTTCATGAAATATAGAAAAAAAATCAAAAGGATTAATGCAAGATTCCCGTTTTAATAATTGAATATTATTGAGAATGACTTATTTATAAATATGAGCATAAAGAATTCGTTTATCGGCCAATGATTTACGACGAAAATTTTCTTGCATATGAATCAGTGCTCCCAATTTTTGGAACTTTTTGAACTGCGCTTGCCTTGCGCCAGCAACACGATAGGAAATTCTTAAAAATTTTAGAAAAAAACAAAATCTTCAATTTATTTCTAGTAACTTTATTGATTCTATTTTAGGTCAAATGGTTGTGAATGAAAACAATAAAAATTAGAAACTCGACAGAGACACGATTAATCATTGAGCTAAAAAAATTCTTTTTTTCTCTGAACTCGGAATTCACAACGTCTTTTTAATTAAAGTCGAATTAAATTTTCATCTGTTACTTCAAAATCTTATTTTAGGAATAAGCAATTACTGTTAATGCATTTTCCAGTCATTACTTATTATAAATATCATATTTGAATATCGACACTATTTAAAATCAGCGCGCCAACAGTAACCAATTTTGTTGCCGGCGCGACGCAAGCGCAGTGAAAAAAGTTGCCAATATTGTGGGCACTGACATCAATAAGCCTTTATATTTACAAGTTTGCTATATGACCTGCAAATTATATTTATCAAGTCATTACATCTATTTTAATTACCTTATTATTTTGTAATTTAATTATCTTCCTTAATTTATGTCCACCAGAGTTCGATTACATGTGTGATTTCAGGTAAATATTGTATTACTAATTAATCATAATATCGAAGTTGATAAATCGAAAAATAGGTTTCTTAGGAATAGGCTCAATTATATTTGAGATCCTTTCGAACCCCAAGAATGGTATTATTTAGAGCTCATGTATGGTTTTGGGTTCCTTTTCAGCAACTACGGTTCTTTTTTGTTGCAGCTCCTTTGGAACCAAAAACGGATTTGTGTAGTAATATTAGGCACGATGTTTTATTAAATTAAAAAATTGCTAATAAGAATTTGTTTACTTCAATAATCATAAGTATATTATGTATTATATATAAATGAGATATAGATAATAATAGAGCACACATTCTAGTAATATCCGCTTTAAAAAAAATGTTAGATTCTAAAATAAGCAAATTATTTTATTGAAAGAAACAAAATCCTTTTTAAATAAAAATAAAAATGTATTTACATCGAGCAAAATCTGCAATTGATTTAAAAGAAAAATGTCTAACTTAAACAAGAGGTGTATTTCATTCAAACAAAATATATATTTAAATCAAAAATATATGGTCTACCGAAAATTTGTTTAAATTAAACATATGTATGCTTGACTGTATAACAAAGAAAGAATATATTGTATTCAATCATAATATATTTGTTTCAAACAGATCTTTTTCTCAGTGTAAACAAATGTAAATTTTAGGCATTTGTGGACAAGAATAAAGCGTTTTTGTATTTCCAAAAGTCACTTGTTTTTCATTCATTATTGACGAGATAATTTGAAAAACACACATAAAATAAGTGATTCTAAAAACTGCAAGTATATCGTTATCGCATTCAGCTACTAGACTAGAAAAAAGAATGATTTTCTTCTGCCTTTAAATACCTAGAATGTGCACTTGTTTACCCTTCTTTCTTTTAAAGTATACAAATAGAGAGGCATAACAAAATTTTATCTAGGTAATTCTTTGTCAATGTAGTTTTAAACAAATAATAAAATAACATAATAAAAAAGTAAAATAAAAAAATAACATAATTTTAGCAAGGTCAGAAGAAAAAATGGTTTCTTTTCGCTTAAAATCTCCTAAAATGTGTATTTATTCATAGAATTTCTTCATTAAACGAACTAATATTAATAGGTTGCATAATCTTATTCAGAAAATATTATTCGTAATATAATGGCGGCAAGGTCAGAAGAAAAAAACAATTTCTCCTCGCTTAGAAACACCCAACATGTAAATTCGTTTATATTATTTGTTTATAAAATAAAAAAATATTGATTTGTGGCAAAAAATTCTTTAGAAAACATCATTGGCAATGTAATTGCAACAAGTTCGGAAGAAAGAACTGTTTCTTCTCGCCTGAAAACAGCCAAACTGTGTATTTGTTTATATGATTAGTTTATAAAATGAACAAATAACATTCAATCCTACATTTTAATGTCCACGTATCATTCCAACGACGAAAGAAAGCGGTTTCAGAGTAAAACTATACTTTAAAGACGAATAACCTATAATGCCGAGTATTTGTCAATACAATTTGTTTATATTAAATCTAAGGGACGAGAAGTATAAGACAAATTTTGTCTAGTAAATAAGAAATGAAATTTAAAAAATCGACATTTTTTTGCTATTTGCATTAAAATAAAAATTAAATAAAAAAATAAAAAAGGTAATTTGACCATTTTCTAAAAAATTGAGTCTGGAATTTTTCAAAACAAATTTTTTTTAATCGGTACATAATTGCGTTCTAAATGTCATTTTGAACCTCGTTTTTCGTTTTCACTCTACTGTGTAACGTTCCAACAATAAATTTTTGCAGCAGGTAAAACAGAAACATCTTTGTTCTTTAAGTTACGATTAAGATCGGCATGCATTTGAGACAATTGAGGAGATCTGGACAAGAAGGCGACAGGAGCTCGAGAAGGAGTAAACGTATTATCCAGGCTGTGACGTCAGGTATCAAAAGTGAAATTTGAAAAAACCAAAAATATAGTTAGATAACTCTTGAAAAATAAACCTAAGTCTCCATTCGTAGCTTTTCTCTCGTGCTGCAAATTTTCCGTTAATTTCTGATGTTTTCTTTTTTAATCCAAATGAAAAACCACGTTTTTAGACTTTCACATTAACAAAGTGAGCAAGGAAGTTTGAGCTACGAAAAACTTCAAGCGAACGAATTTTCCGCCAATGTATTGGTCAACTTTTTGGAAAATCTGAATTCGATTTGATTTTTCGTTCCATAATTACAGCGAGTTATTACGAGCTCGCGATGCGACACCACAGGATTTTTCAGGGGACGCCGCCTGAAGCCTGAAACATCCTCCTTGCCCATACTTTGTTTTGTCCACTCGCGCTCACTAGTCAGCGTTCCGGCGGCGTCCCCTGAAATATCCTGTGGTGTCGCGTCGCGAGGTCGTAACAAACTCTCTGTAATTATGGAACTAAAAATCAAATCGAATTGAGATTTTCTAAAAAGTTGGCCAATACATTGGCGGAGAATTTGTTCGCTTGAAGTTTGTCGTAGATCAAACTTCCTCGCTCACTTTTTTAATGTGAAAGTCTAAAAACGTGGGTTTTCATTCGGATTAAAAAAGAACATTAGAGATTAACGTTCGACCTTTTTTTAACACTCTAGCGTCCGTTATAGTATCACGAATAAAACTCGAAAAAAATTTGTTAATTAGTTGATAAACGAATTACTTACGGCGAGTTAAATGCGAAAAACATGGTTTTTTCAATTAAAAAAAAGTCAGTTTTTACTTATTGCCCGTTATCAAACACAAATCTTCTACTAGGAGGTCTCGTTTATTTAGGACTCTCGGGCCCCTAGAATGAGCTTATTAAGAACGCGATATCAAACACATGCTTCCATTGTAAGAAAGAAGACTCCGTCATGAAAGGCTGGCTTCTATAGTACATTAAATTCCCTGAAGTGGGCTTCAAGATGTTAAAAGATTTAACTAAAGCCCCAGGTCTAAAAAACATAACTTTTTCGAAGAAGTTTAATTTTTATACACGGGGGCCGCAATTTACAGGGGGTTTCGGTTTGGTCTCCGTTGAATCTTTAATCTTTTTAAGTTCCCTTGAGTTTTTCTTGAGTATACGAAATCCAGCCCATGCACCACGTGTAAAAAACACATCTCCGTCGGAATATCCCACTCAAAAAAAATTCTGGTTGAAACAACCAGAATTCTGGTTAAAACTTAGAAGTTCTGGTGAAGTTATCCAGAAATTTTTACCAGATATTTTTCGGGTAGCTGAAGAATACAACGTTCTAATCAACATAACCAGATGTTCTTGTAAACTTAACCAGATTTTCTGGTAAACTCAACCAGACATTCTGGTAGATGTCGATTTTCGACTACTGCATTTCGATACTCTTCTACATCTTCTACCTTCTTCTTTCTCAAAGAAAATAATCCAACAATAGTTTCCGACAACAAAGTGCAGGAACTATGTTAATCCAACAATAGTTTCCGACAACAAAGTGCAGGAACTATGTTCCGCTTCGCTATAATAACGCTTCCCTATAATCTGTAGGTAAATATAATGTAGTAATAAATGGTGATAGATACAACACTCTTATAACATAACTAAGTTTACGTTTTACTATAATTATTTATACTTATACTAGGCAGTCTGATAAGTCCCTAAAAAATAAAACGCGGAGACGTTTTTTTGGCCAAAGTCGGTTTTATTTTTCAACATACTCTCCTTTTAGGTCGATACAGCGAGTCCAGCGATTTTCTAACTTTTTGATACCGTCCGAAAAGTACTCGCTCGGAAGGTTTTCAAAATACGCCTCAGATTCAGCTATGAGCTCCTCATTTGAGTAAAAACGCTTACCGGTGAGCCATCTCTTCAGGTTAGGGAACAAGTAATAGTCGCTGGGGG
>NC_046657.1:69646184-69649306 GCF_010883055.1 Belonocnema kinseyi
ATTTTGATTTTCAATCGGTCCAATAATGATGAATAGTATGCTTCGGTTATGGTTTTACCTTTTTCAAGATAGTCCACGAATATTATGCCATGTGCATCCCAAGATACGGAGGCCATAACCTTTCCGACCCATTGTTGCATTTTTGGACGTTTCGGAGCACTTTGGCCAGGTGGAACCCACTATTTTGCCTGTTGCGTTGACTCAGGAGTGTAGTAGTGGATCCAGGTTTCATCCATGGTTATGAATCGGCGCAAAAACTCGGTCGGCTTACGCGAAAATAATGCCAAATTCTGCTGGGAAGTTGTCACACGAATTCGTTTTTGGTCCACTGTGAGGAAACGCGGCACTCATCGCGCGCAGAGTTTCTTCATGCCCAAAACTGAATGCACGATATTTCCCACACGTTCCAATGATATGCCTACAGAATTAGCTACCTCTCTCAATTCCACTTTGGGATCATTCAACATCATATCATAAATTTTTTCGACATTTTCTGGTGTAGTGCCCTGTTTTGGGCGCCCAGATCATTCAGCATCAAATGTGCTCGTACGGCAACAACAAAACTCAGTAAACCACTTATAAATCATTCCAATCGACGGTGCAGAGTCCGAGTAATACTTATCCAGCTTGGCCTTGGTCTCGGATATCGTTTTCTTGCGAAGATAGTAGTGTTTGATCAAAACTCGAAACTCAGATTTTTCCATATTAAAAAAAACTCGGAGGTTAGTCGCTTCTCAGTGCTGTAACTTGTAAATGCGTAAACATAAATGGCTGAAGTTTTGACAGGCGTCATTTGAAGGATCAAGCTCGACGAAAATGGTTCACATTAGTGAATACTAATGCCATCTCTTAGAATTTTCAGGTACTTATCAGACTGCCTAGTATAACTGAAAATACATTTAAAAAATCGTGATTATTATATATTGTACATTTACGCCCAAACCGTCAATTGACACATTCAGCAAAATGGCAAAAGATAAAAGATTTCTGAAAATCGACAAAAGATGGTGACACTTCTGTTACCAGAATTGTTATGCAGAACAGTTTTAACCAGAAAAAATCAACTAGTGTTCATTAATTAAAATTTTATAGTCATACCAACCATAATTTTGGATTAAAATTACTAGAAATTTTTTAACCAGATGCGTCTGGTACGTTGCGTACTGATCGTCATGTCCAAAAGCGCAGCTTGTCACCAAAAATAAAGCTTATTTCGAAATTAGTTTCTTATAAATTGTTGTAGAATTTCCATATGGAAGTTCTGTAGAACGCATTCAGTAGAATTTTTACACATGGGCTTATGGTAAGCGTAATACTCTATTATGCACTAAGGGAAGGAAAGGGATATTATTAGTAAGTGTAAGTTTTTAGTTTGGCTCGTAGAATACGACGATCAAGTGGAACTCAAGTGGAACTCAAAAATAGGATGCGAAACAGATGTTTCCATGAAAAAAGAAGTCTATGCTATTTACAGTGTAAATACGCAGATCGCTTCTAAATAAACCATGTGTACAATTTTTCACCGCGTTTTGATTTCCCCTTTCCCCTCGTGGACAGTCGAGATATTTCGACGTACACCCCCCCCCCCAACCCACTGTAGTTTGTCCATGTAAACATATTTTATGAAAGTATAGATATTATTAGTCTTCAAGATCAAGAAGTCCAAAAGAAGCGATGAATTGGCTAAAAAAATTTGGATTAGCTTGGAAACGCTAATTTAGAATAGCTTGGAAACTCATTTTCTCAAAGCAGAAAAAAGTGACTAAGGTCTCAGTGACTAATTTGCTGAACAACAATATCTAAGAAAAATTGCATTGCGTCATCCGAGTACAAATAAACCTATAAGCCCGTTATCTCACGTATATGTGTGATAATGACTTTATCATAGTCAACAGTTTTCTCAGCAGATAATTATTTCATTTCATATTTTGATGATGATCATTATAATCACGAAATTATCATCTCAAATCGAAGGAATTGGTTTGAATGAATATTTAGTGTCACCGATTTCATCAAAATTCTACCCTTTTGGGACTTATCGATTGAGAAGTAATGGGATTTACTTCGGTTTCTGCCTGTGTTTGTTGTCTGTCAACACCAAAACATTCGAAGAGATTAGCCGATTATATTTTCCTTCGGTACACTTTTTAAGTCATAAAGCTAAAGAATGATGTCATTAGCCAGCCATTGTTAACAATCGGTTCTAGTTTATAAATAGACAATGCTTTTTAATAAATAAAGATATATATCTTTCGGAAAAATGATTTATTATAAGAAAGCATATAATACATACAGTTGTTCATCCCAAAAGAGACTACAAATTTTCATTCTCCAATTTTTTATACAATACAAAACTTTGGTTTTAGTCGTAAAAATAGTATCATCCATTCCTTTTTGCAGATAAATGTTACAAGAAATCGTACACATTTCTTAATAAGTAAATATTAAGTTTCTATATATAAGGAAACAAGACGAAATAGGGTCGGCAATGGCACGAAATTGACACAAAATTAACTAACTAGTGAAAAAGTCGTTTAATGGTCCTTTTATTAAAAAAGTTTAATTGTTTTTAAAAATAAAAAAAAATCGAACGATCAAATTTAATTTCTCTATATTTTACATTAAATCAGTTTTTTTAATTTAAAAAAATTGTAATTCCATTTCAAAGAAAAATTTTCAATTTAAATAATTATTCGATTTAAAAATAACGACTTTCCTTAGTCTGTGTACCATTAATCTAATTGAAAAGTATCTAAACTGAAATATAATGCTCTAGAAAACGTCCAAATCAATAAAAAATAGCAGCTTTATGTCAAACTCGTGCTAAATAATTTATGAGATTTATTTGATTTATTTGTTTTCATTTTGACAGTACAAAACAAGTCACAGGTATTTTATAATGTTATTGCTTTTTCTTGATTTCAGCTTAATTTTTCAATGTAGTTTCAGTTAATTCTAGAACCATAATTCCAAAAATTCGAAATCTAAAGATATTGGTGGCACTCCATTTTCATATGAAACCCATACCTTTCATTTGAGGCGAGAATTTCGTCATCATGGTAATCATAATAAAAATGGTAATTATCTACCAATAAAAATCTTGAAAATAATAACGTCGTTTT
>NC_046657.1:69649406-69653013 GCF_010883055.1 Belonocnema kinseyi
CGCGTGTATGTATGTGTGTGATAACGGCTACTTATTTACATATTTGTACTCTGATGAGGCAATGGAATATTTTCTGTACCCACTTTCTGATTTAACCCTTCACATAAGCAATAATCAGTTTCTTTCTCTACTTTGAAAAAATGAGGGTGTTATGTACTTTCGTTCTGACTTTGGCGGTAATCTATAATTCTACTGGTAATTATAAGAATATAATATATCTATCATTCGCATTGTATATGCTTTTTGAAAATTTGTTTGGCGTCCTATTTTTGAATAAGATAACTTCATGCTATTATTTTAAATGCAAAACAAACGATTCTGGAATTCCACCCCTAGTCTCGTTTAAATACCACTTTACATCACATAAAAAATTATGACCCTGTAGACCTCCCCATAGGGAGATAAACGCAGCCAAGCTATTACCTGATATCTCTGACTGATTGATGCAGCAACTGTTTAGGAGTGCTAAAAGTTTTCCCGCAATGGCAGGGGAGTATTATTTAAATCCTATCTTACGCCTGTGATACCCGTGTATTCCAAATCCTATAAGCATTTTTGTGAGGACTTAGGCTTCGTTCCTCCCGGGATTAAGCAGTTCTTTCACTCGTTAAGAGTTTAGCTCTAATCCTAAGAGTGTGTGTGAGTAGAAATGGATGTTTCTATTGTTGCCATATTCCTTTGTCCTGTAGGGGCACTGGAGCATGCTCATTATCTCCAATTGCAGAACTGTAGAGTAGGACCACATCGCGATTCTAATCTCCATTCCATTTCTTCTACGATATACACGGGCTCCCTTCTCCTTGTTCCTGGAGCTATCTGCAAACCAGCTGAATCAATCACTAGGCAGGTGTGCCTCACCGTAAGCACATTCCTCTTTCGTGTATACGTTAAGTCGATACTTCTTGTCAATTAGATGTGGATTAGCATCCAGACTACTGTCGAGATACGACTATTGTTTACAATATTGAAACTCCAGGCCGCCTTCGCGGCCATAATTCAAAGTTGTCCCTATGGGTTTCCTACATAGCCATAGAGTCGCTATTAGTTTCTTGCACTTGCTTTCCAGGTACTCTTTCCTTATGACCTTTTTATCTAGAATCTGGCCACATACGCAAACCAGTATATCGTTCGCATAGCATTTGCCGCAATATCTCTGTCTCACGAGCAGTTAAAGCAGTTGATCCACATAAATCACCAAAGTAGGGGCAATAAGACACCTTCCTGCGCATATCCCTAATCAATGGTTCTACATAAAGTATTTATTTATTCGTAGTTAGGTTCCTGTTAGCCAACATGTGGCAAATCAATTCCACAACTGCAATAGGTACACCATGTGCAATCATGACTGCCCTGGTCACCTCTCCAGAGGTGTAAGTGAAGGCTCCTTCGATGTCGATAAAAGCTTTAATCATGAAGTCTTCCTGCTTCAGTTGTCCGTGTGTTGGGTCTACTGTTGTGCGGGGGACGTTTTCGTAGTGTTACCTGCCCTATAGACGTGCTGCTCCTTATGAAGTAGTCTACATGACAATACCTTATCGCGGATATATCTGTTCAGGAGTCTCTTCACTGTTTTTAGAAGAAAAGATGTGAGTCTAATAGGACGAAAATCCTTAGGTGAATTATATCTGATCCTGCCTGCTTTGGGAATGAAGATTACTCTTCTACATCTTCTTGCCGCGGAACATATCCCAGTGACACACTAACTCTTACAAGTCTTACGATGCGCCTTATGCTGATATCCCTACACCAGCCCAGTTACAAGAGTTGCTAGAAAAATTAAAGTTCCACCCGTACAGAGCCTCACATGCAGAGTAAGACTTATTACTCGAGGAGGTCATTCTGCGTCCCCAAGATGCCGTTAGGGCACCTTCGTAGCCCATGCGTGTTAAGGTGCGACGAGTACGGTCACTTTACACCCATGGAATAGTAGGTTAGCCGCATTGTTCACTGACCCAGCCATATTCCTGGCCCGATTTTGAAAACTGGAAATTGGTCCGGATGACGCATCGACAAACTGATCCAGAAGGTCTGCGTTAGCTAGGCTGTTACACCATTGTAACATACTAAAATCATGCATGACCCACACGCTTAAGCCTCCACAACCACTAAAATGTGTTACAGTCCCCAGACGCAAATTCTATATACAGTGTCAGTCTGGGTCTAACATTATGAGTTCTAAAACTATGGACGCTAACCACTCAACTGGCGCAAGCGACAGTTGAGCGTTGAGCCAGTTGAGCCGTTCATGACCCCCACGCCTTGCACTCACGCCGTCCTGCGTTACACGTCACGTGATCACACCTTTTTTCTACCTGAAGGACGCCCGCCTAATTGGGCTAAAGTCGAGCTTTAAGCCGGGTATTCCATCACTTTCAGCTGTCGAGGGAGCCTCAGACATTCACGGTTACCACACTACCACACTTCACCAAAAGAAACACACACGGTCACAGGTGGTGGCAACGAGTGGGAGTCATTAACGAGGCTGAGAACACTAACAGCAAGTAGTCAGAAACGACTACCTACCTCGAAGCCTCTGGGCCAGCTCAAACTTATTTTTGAAGTCCATCAGCTCTAATCTTTGGTTCGAATTTAACTCTGATGGTTCTATTTCTGCCGGACCACCGGTATTACCGGACACAGCGTCGTGCCAAAAACTCAACTGACAATTCTTCGTCTTCATGCTCTTACTTTTGTTCATATATTTTCGAACGTCTGCACTTTAGTTTCAGGGCAGCCTTCCTTTTTTAAGTATGGCCGCCTTTCTGCTGCGTATACTCAGGCTGCTCATACCAAATACCCTGTCTATTTGCGCAGCAACGTCGCCATTCCATGGCTGCCTCGCCACCCATCTCACGCGTGGTATCTTTACCACGTGGTGTCGCAGGGTTAGTTGAGCCTGACCCTGCGGTCGGTCCAGCACTGCTTCTGGCCTCTGGTAGTGGCGGTGTTGCGTCATGTCGTCTGTGCATGACCAATAGTTACGCTAGTCTCCCCTGGTCCATGAAAGATAGTCAGGAATGAATCCCCGCCTGTGTTTACGAAACATAAACCAGGCTGGGAAAACCTTCCTACTAAATTACTTTAGAGTGGCTCTTTAACGACCTTACTTTCTCCCAAGACAAATACGACCCTTTAACGTACCGTTACCTAGAGAAGATAGAGAGGTAACAAATCATACCTGGCGCATCTGCGATGGAAGGTTTCCCCATCGAGCGCCTGGCCCGTGAATCTGAGTCATTGCGCGTCATGACTTCTCTCTCTCTCTTTTCCTCTCTGTCTTCTCTAAGCGTGGTAAGCGGCCAGCGGTCGCCAACCACGTATTCAGTACGTAAAAGGGAGACACTTTTTTTAACACTTTAACTTTCGCGACTTCAAAAAAATTATAAAATAAATATAATGTATCCCTTTTGTTAATCAGGGGTTAGGAAACAAAAAGATGAGCCCTTAATGTTTTCTTATATGTTAGGTTTTATTTTTTGTCCCTAGCTTAGTTAAGAGTTATAATTTACTTTAATAATATATGTTATCGATATTTTAATTATATTTTTTTCGATCACTAATTTAAATTTTAGCTATATGAAATTATAATTTGCCTAGGGATTTACTT
>NC_046657.1:69653113-69656948 GCF_010883055.1 Belonocnema kinseyi
ATTTTCTTTAAATATTAATCTTTACTCTTGTATATTTACCTTCATCATTATACTAGGCCTTATTTTGGAATTTTGTATCCGTACACCCGTATCGTTCTCCGTTATCCGTATTTTCGTTTCGCAAACGAAAAACATCGAGCTGAACGACGTGCACAGCTTTGTGAGAGTAGGGATGGACGGGGTAGCCGCTAAGCCCCTCCATCCTTCACACGAGTGGCCGAGAGGACCGGGCCAATCGACGGCCGGACCGCCTCTCGGCTAATGCGAATAAAGACGGGTGCGTACAGGCGAAATTACGCACTGTTGCTCGGGCAACCAGTTGGGTAACCACAGTGCCCTGGTCGCCTTCGGCTAACTTTTGTAAGCCATTTTTTGAGAGTAAAGAGTGCATTCGCAATCCAAAAATAATTACAGGTCGTTTTGCTTTTGTCTCCTTCTCGCTCCCCCGAGCATCATCCTCACTCTCCTCCGGCTTCTCCGCCATCCTCTCCTTATCCTCCCTCTCTCTCACTCCAACCTTCACTCCGGTCGGTACGCTCGTAGCATCTCCACCAAACTCTACTCTCTCTCTCTTTTCAGGGTCGTTAAGCTCTCTGCAGCTCCGCCCGCTGTCTATACTCTCTTCAGAGGACAGTACGCTCATTGTAGCCCCGCCTCGACCGCTTTCCTATCTCTCTACTTTTTCAGGGACAATAAGCTCTTCTCGCAGCTCCGGTCGTCTCTTTTGTGCTTATTTCCAAGGTCGGTAAGCTCTTCTTGCAGCTCCGGTGGCCTTTAGCTCTTCTTCTTTCAGGACCGGTAAGCCCTTTGCGGCCCAGACGATCCTGACCTTCTCTGCTTCCTGCCTCTCTCCTCCACCTATGCCTGGTCAAACCAAAACTTCCCGCCCCCGTCCCGGCAAGCGCACCCGAGTGCCTTCGCTTGGCCGCCCTCCGCGACGCCCTGCAAGCTGCTCTTCAGCTCGAAGATTGCAGGCTGTCCTCCTCCTCCAACTCCACGCCAAAGCCGTAGTAGTAGTAGTACTAGTACGTTCTGCCGTACTAGTGCCATCCTCGGAGAGGTTCCGATTCGTTCGGCCTCTCACTTCCACCTCTTCTTCGTCGGCAGTGTCGGGCTGCCTGGATTCCACGGGGCCCTACGCGACTCCCGACATCACTGCCCCTCGCAACCCCTCTCCCCGCAAGCGGCCCAATGTTGAGAGTGATTACGGTGTCCTAATCTTGGACGAGGACGAGCTTCTGCGCTCCCCAATCACTTCCCCGGCCAAACGCCCTTGCGGAGAGTACCGACGTGACCTACACTTCTAGGTCAAGATTCCCACGACGACGGGGCTTCACCCCCCCCCCAAAAAAAAGGGGTCCTCAGGACCGAACCCGTGACGAAGGTCCAACACGCCTTCCGCGTGCTTGGACCCCTCACCAACACGTGACCAGCGGCCCGCACGTTTTGTGCGTGCAGGGACCCGCCGCCAAAACCGGGCGACAAGCCCATGGACGGCCTCCAGGCTTGGAGGTACCTCCTGCTGACCAAGGGTGCACCTCGCATCCACCAGCAGCCACCGGTGAGCCAACGCAGCCAACCTCGTTCCATGCTGCGCCTGGACGAATTCCTGAAGGCCAACAACCGGTGCCTTCTCGTCCAAGGACTCCCCTTGGCTACAGCCAGCAACAGCTCCAGCCTCCGTGGTTAGTAGCCTCTAACCAAGAGGGTACGAACGGCTCTCCACGCGACCACCAGAGCCACAGGACTCCGTGGTTAGAGGCCTTCACCTAGGAAGGTGCGACGGCCCTCCACACATAACCAGCACGCATCGGACGGAATTGTGGTTAGTGGCCTCTACTCTGGAGGGAACGAGCGGCGCTCCACACGGTATCGCTGAGACACATCTCTCTCATATACTGAACCTCCAACACCGCAGCTTCTTTAGATCAAGACGGAACAACCACACACCCCGGGCTTGTATCAAGGTAACACCCCAAGTTTTGAAAAACAAATGGTCTTCAGGGAAGTCTGATTTACACAATACTTTAGGATACATAAAGTGAGTTCCTCGAGGAATCGAGAGATTGGACTAATGCTCAGGCGTAAAAAGTACATCTTCCAAAACATCTTGTCTTTGCAGTATTTTTGGGTCCCTGGAGTAATTTTCCAACGTCAGGGACCCTAAAGTACTGTAGAAACAAGACGTTCCCAAGAGGAATATATTTTTCACACCTGAAGCATTAATTCAACCTTGCGCCCTCAAGCTACTCGCTTCTGAGATCCTGAAGAACTTGGCTGCCATTGCCATCAACCGTAACCTGATATACCGATTAGGTTATCTAAGTATGCATGAGAGGCAAAGATAGAGAGGCGATTGGAGGTCAGCGGAGATGCGCATTTTATGGTTCGGCAATATAAAAAGCCACAAGCAGGAAGCAGAAAAACAGCAGAGAAAAATCTAATTCACCATGAAGACCATTAAGGCAACCGCGAAACTCTCCGCAAATTTCGATCCCAGTGTACAAAAATACGACGACCCTGGGACACGTGTTTGATCTCGTGTCTTTGATAAACTTACTCTAGGAGCCCGAAGGTACTGAATAAATCAGACCTCTTTGCAGAGAACCTGTTTCTGACACTTGACGCAGAAATTTACTGAATTTTCAATCGAGAGTTTAAAGTTTAAACCTACAAAGATATTTTCTTAAACATATATTTAAATATTTGAAAAAATCGTTTTCGAAACATCTAACTAAAATTTATCAATTATATTTTCAGTAAAATAATAATTTGATCTTTTTCCGCAGTGTTTCAAACTAAATTTGGCATACGGTTTCCCAATTTTAAGATATTAAACCTAAATTTAAAATACTTATTTTGCCAGGTGCAACAAGATTTTTTTAGAAAAAAATGAATTAAAAATATGATTCAATTATAGATCCATCTAGTCTTGAAAGCCGTTAAGAATTTCTGTTATTTTCTGATGATAATACAGATTCCTGGAATTTTATATATATATATATATATATACCATTGAATTCATCCAAAGGTATTACATATAAATGTTCTGAAAAAAAATTATCTTCTATTTCTTCTTGCAGAATGCAGTTCACCGTCCGACAGGAATACTTCTAGAAAACGTCATTCTAGTCCTCCTTTCTCTGGCAAACAACGTGCGCCTGACACGAATTCTACTGAGGAATCTCCTTTTCGTACCAGGTATAGTTCTCCAGCTAGCTGGCCTTCTGCTACTAATATACTTGGATATTCACTTCGAGAACTTGGATATATGCGGCTCATTCCCCGCACAAACCAGAACCTTACCTTCGAATTTCGAAGGTACATTTTTCCAACTGGTAAACCAATTCGTTTGAGAGAAGATAGAAAGCACCTAATCCCGGTGCCAGCGGGAGAACATATTGTTTTATCGGAATCTAATGGATACATTTTTGCAATATTATCTCATAGCGGGCATTTGCTTGGAATATATGGGACGAACAGAAATCATCCAAGATTAAAAATGCACATGATAAGCGGCGCAATTGATACCTTGACCTTAGATGAAATTAGGGATTGTCCGGTAGGAAAAAGGAAATTAATCTTTTCTCAAAATTTCGCTAAAGCTTTTTCCCATTCTGACTCACTACAGTTAGAATGGCATCCCCATGACGAATGTAATCCTGGCTCTTCTTCTTCTGCCAGACACAATTCACCTGACCTGTATTCTACTCCTGAGGAGTCTCTTGATCCTGCCAGGTCCGAATCTCCTCCAGGCAGGGCTCCTACTAATGATGTACTTGGACATACAATAGAAAAACTAGGATATCTTCGGCTTATTCCTTGCACAAATCAG
>NC_046657.1:69657048-69674669 GCF_010883055.1 Belonocnema kinseyi
CATTTTTTCTGCTGCTAAAGGAATTCAATTGATGTTAGATAATGGTAAATTTGTGCCCGTGCCCACCCGAGAACATATTGTGTTATCAACATCCAATGGTGACGTTTTTGCAATTCTGGAGTATACTGGGATTCTTCGCGGAGTATATCAGGCAAATAAGGCAAATAATTGGAATTATTCGAGAATACGAATAAACATGATAACTGGTGAAGTTGCCTATATGACCGAATTTGAAATGAAGGAGTGTCATATAGGAAACAGTTACCCAATCTTCCCACGTTGGTTTAATAAAGTTGTTTCAAATGACGATTCTCTGCAGCATTTGTATCATTAATTCAATTCAAAAAAGATGAACTAAAATATAATATTATTTGTAATCTGTATTCGAATAAAAATAAAAATAAAAAGTTTGAATGGCAATGTATTATGATTATCAAGGCGTCTCTTATTTTATCTCTTGCTATTCCCGATAAGGACTATGATCAAGTCTAAAAAGAATTTTTGAATCATGAAAAAATGTGGACTAACAAATTTCCAAAATAGACCCACAGACATACAGACAGACACATTTGTAAAAACCTATTTTTCGGAATCAGGGGTCTGAAAACCTGGGGCTTTTGACAAGAATGGGGAGGGGGGCGGTCATATATTACAGAAATCTGATAACTTCTCTGATTAGCATGTAAAAATGATTTATTTCTCATGAATATATTTTTTATAGTTCTGTTTTTGGTTTTGACTTTGGAAAAATAAAAATTAAAAACATAAAAAATTAAATTATTTTAAACCCTACACACGAGACGAAAAAGAAATTAAAAGAAACAAGCTGTGATAAGAATGTCCCCACGCAGCGGGAAGATTTTTTGTACTGTTAGTGACGTTGATCATAATTAAACTCAAAACTATGCATCCTATCAAAAAGAAGTTTAAAAAAAATTTGTTTGATCTTTTTTGAATAAAAAATTCTTGTAAAGTCATCTTTTATCGCATTTCGCATAGTTTGGTCGAAAACTGTAATTTTTAGATTTTTTAAAATTTTGTATGCTGTCAAAATTAGAATTTTTAATTTTTCCAAAAAATTTATAAAAAATATTATGATGATCATGTAGGGCATTCAAAAAGCAACATTTTTTCTCTTTACTTTTTTTATATCGTGCGCTACTTGGCTTAAAATGTTTATTTGCATGTGCTATTTGGAATTTTGTAAATGCTACAACTCTGGTAATTTTTTATTTGATGAGAAAAGTCAGTATCATAAATTGTTCGACCTTTTGAATACTATAAATAACACTACAGAGGATTTTTGTATTTAAAAAAAAGGTCTCAAAATGTTCAAAATTTGTCCACTATTTGAATTTGTATCCAAAATGGCTGGCTAACGAACTTGACCTTTAGTTTAGGACACTAAGCGAGTGTACCAAAAGCCAATCTTATAGATTAATTTTTTCAAAAATTATCATGTTCACAGACAGACATACATACAGACAAACAGACAGACAGACATACAGACAGATACATTTGTAAAAACCTGTTTTTCGGATTGAGGAGGTCTCAAAACGTGGACATTTGACAACAATTGGGGAGGGGGATATATTTTTCACAAATCTAATACCTTCTCCGATGAGAATGTGAAAATCTGTAAGCCCCAGAAGTCGAAATAAGAATTATACCAAATTTTTCAAATGTTGCATTTAATACAGTTATTTTAGATTTTTCTATAATGTGTTTTTATGTCTAGAATTCCACGCAGCGTCGAAAAAAAATAATTAATGATCAGAAGTAATGAAAATAATTATGCTACGTACCCAATTCCAACATTTGGAAAATGCTGTAATTCTAACATCAAATCCTTGGTCTTCTATGTTCTTTTCTACTGTGCCTCTTTCATAAAAAAATTACAGATGTGCTAAGAAAAATTTGTAAACCGCAAGTTGTAACGAAATTTTGATAAAATACCAAAATCAAAATTTTAAAAGTTCTCTGTACTTCCGATTTTAATTCCGGGGTCTTCTCGATGTTCTTCTCATGTAACAGTACTTTTAGGACTGAAATAGGAAATAGACGGTTTATTTTACCAGCCTAAAAATTGTATTGCAAAAATTTAGTTCAAAATCTTTTCTTCATTTTTTCCAAAGTGGAATTTTTTCGAATGAATCAATTGAAGAAGGTGAGTGCACATGATTAAAATTCTGTTTTTTCTCGTGTTTTGTGATGCGATATTGCATAAGGACAAGAAACATAAACTCATTAAATTGGTCATGAAATTGTAAATGTTCATTATTTCTTTTAATGCAAACTGTTTCTGGCATATAAAAGACTATTTGATACTGATAATTAGATGTTCACATAAATTGTTTAAACATCTTATTATTGTTTTCAGAAATTTTCTCTTTGTTTGTTTCTCTTTGTTTGTAAAATTGTAATTTTCTCAATTTTAACAAAAGAGATTGTTTAAACAATTTATTATCGTTTTTAATAATATTCTCTTAGAAAAATGCTACAAAATTGCAGTTTAAAAAAATTCACTTCTGGTCGAATTTTCAATTAAGGTAGGTTCTGTAACTCATTTGAGTAAATAAAATTAATTGTTGGAACATTTTATTATTATTATTATCAATATCGTTTTTGAATAATACTAGAAAGATGCCATTTTTTCTTAAATTTCTGGCTTTTTGCACAATTTTCAATAGATGTGAAGTAATTATGAATTCAAGTTGATAAAAATAATTGTTTAAAAATATTATTATTGTTTAAGACTATCTTCATCTATAGCAATATCTGATAGTTGCAGTTTTTTGGCAATTTTTCACCTTTCTGTCTTGTTTAACTTAGTGAGATAATAATCAATGAAAGTTAACAAAAAAGTTATTTAGACAATTTAATATTGTTTATAACTATCTTTTCTTAGATAAGTGCGAGAAAGTTGTGATTTTTCAAATAAAATCTTCAGCCTTGCTTCTCCTGCTTAATAATTAATAAATAATATATAAACTTTAGATAAAACAACATTTTAAATAATCTCTTTCTGTTTGCTGTATGACATGAGTGGAATCAAACTTTTTCAAGTCATTTCAAGATCTCGTCCTTCCTCCTATTCCTAATTATTCTTTTTTTGTTTTTGCCTTTTGCGTAAGATAGCTGTTTTTTTAATTAATTTTTTTCGAGCATTGGGAAAAGAACGAAACTAATTCACTTAAAACAACAATACTATTCCAAAAAACATTTTTGTTGTGATGGACTTATTGTTTCTTCATAAGTAAAAAGGCGAGGCAAAGTTAAATATTTTTTACAAAACCTTCACTTCTATTGAAAATTGGACAAAAGGCCAGAAGTTTGAGAAAAACCTCTTTTTTCTAGCATTATTCAATTATAATACTATTAATAATGGTAATAAATTGTTTAAGGAATTAATTTTATTGACTCTAATGAATCACTTAATTTATTTTAAATAAAAATGTGCCCAAATGTAAATTTTTTTAAAACTGTAATTCTGTAGAATTTTTCTAAGAGAATATTATAAATAATGATAATACATTTTTCAAACAATCACTCTTGTTAAAATTGATGAACTGTCACTTCCCTTTAATTAAAAATTGGACAACAAGTGAAAAATTGTTGGAAACCGCGTCTTTCTACCTCCATTCTATGATAAAATTGCTAAAAACAATAATAAATTGTTTAAACAATTAATGCGTACATCAAAATGTCAGTATCAAATGGTCTTTTATGTGCCAGAAACAGTTTGCATTTAAAAAAGTGCCAAAAATGTCATAATCAGCGCCAAAAACTCGCAAAACCTATTTTTTTACTTCTCGGGTTTTTGTTGACCCTATAAAATAGACTGATGGTATTGATATTCAAAAATCGATATTTTATTCGTATTCTATGTCTAATTGTGAAGAGAAATGTTGAGTTTCAATTCGATTGAAATAATATTCAGGATCATGAATAAGATTGACAAAAAAGTTTGTTTTTATCATGATAATAAATATTATTATGATTATCATAGTAAAAAATATGAAATAATATGGTATAATTACATGCGAAGACGAATTTTGACAATAATAACGTCGTCATCTCATATGTAGAGCGCAATAGTTCAGCGAACTATGTTTGGGATCAGTGGGTAAGTAGTTATATATGCTAACTATTAAATAGGTCAAGGGTCCAATTTCCTGGCAGCATACGGAGCGAAGTAGAAGTTAAAAATTTAGTCTTTAGTGCTGCTGTCGAGGTATTAATTACGAAACTGGCGTTGTAAACGAAATTCGAGTTTGAAATTAGGTTACTGATTGAAGTGAAATCGCGGTATTAATTTCTTGACGCAACTACAGAGATTAAAGATTCTCGGTCTTCTGGGTCCTCTAGCGCAATGGTCGGAGTTCAATCTAGAATAGGAATCATTCCTGGACAGGCAACAATTAAGAATAATCGCCCAAAAAGAATTTACAGGGATGCGGAGCGTTGGCTGTTGACGGGCCAGATACGTAAAAATTTTTTTGAAAAAAGCTGTTCAGAATAATGCGGGCCCATTTTAAAAACTGACTTTGATCTTTAAGCGGTCTTGAACATTGAACCCAAGGTCGGAGTTATTAGTACAGTGAAGTGACCCCATTGTGCTGAAAAACTTACGTCCAAACATTTATTTCGTATCTGGCTTACCAACAGAGATATTTTCATGCACCAATTAAAATGGCCTACCTGGTATATTTAATAAGTTTTACATATTAAATTATGAAAAATAAATTGCTCAAATAGAAAAGATCGAGTTAGATGAAAAGAGGAGTTATCGACAATTGAAACCGGGTTCCAGTTAATTAAGCGCCCTTATGGAATCATGGAAGCACGCTTCGGTGAGGTTCTGGTTGAACGTTATTAAATGTGCGGCATCCAGAAATGGATACTGGACTGCAGCAAACTCATTCCAGTTCCCAATTGAACACTAGAGACTACAATGTTAAAAATTTATGTGGGAAACTTCCACTACATGTATTGGAAGTTTATTTCTTAAACATAAAGTAACGATACAGTACAAAATGTTGTAGTTTCCAAATACTGGCTTTGGTAGAGTACGTAACGTGTATTAGAATTTTAGAATGCAAGTCCAATAGCCAGTGACTCGACACCTGTGGTTTTCATGGAATTGAAGGAATTTAAGAAATTTAACGAATTCTTAGAATTCATATAACGCCTGGAATTTACGGATGTCATGGAATTTAACGAATTAATGGAATTTCTGAGATTATCATAATCTACAGATTCACGGAAGTCACGGAATTTGCGGAATTTACGAAATTATAGCAATTCTCGGTATTCATGAAATTGAGAAATTTAAAGGAATTAATGAAATTTAAAGAATTCATGGATTTTAATGTAATCATGGAATTCACAGAATGCTATTACTTTTTTATTATATTTATTACGTGTATTTCGTTGATTCCTTGAATTTCATAAATACCGTGAATTCCTTGAATACTTTAAATTCTGCGAATTCTTTAAATTTCATGAATTACTTGAATTTCGTCAATTTCTTCAAGTCTGGGAATTTCTTGAATGCATTGCATTTCTTGAGTGACATAAGTTGAGTGTATGATCAAAATTACATGAATCCAGCAGATTAAAATTCCGTAACTTCCATCAATTCTATGAATTACTTAATTCTCAAAAGTCCTGTGATATCCGTGATTTTAGCGAATTCCTTGAGTTTCATGAATTCTATTAGTTTCATGAATTCCATGGATTTCTTTAATTTCGTGAATTCCTCAAATTTCGCGAATTGTTCAATTTCATGAATTTCGCGACAGCCGTGAATTTCCATAGTTCTATAAATTTCTTGAATTCCGTTAACTCCATGAATTCATTTCATGTCACGAATTACTTAAATTCCATGAATTCCTTGTACACAATTTTAGTCTAACACACGCTCTAATACATGTATTAGAATGCTGGACGGTGACTTTACGATTTATAAACCTCACAATACATGTATTGCAATAGTAATATATGCTTTATATTTTTTAAAAAGAAAACTCACTTTTTCGGAAACAATTGAGTTTTTTATTTGCGTGAAAGTTAATGAATTTAAATTATAAGCTGCAACGTACGAAGAGTATACAAAAAAGAAAGATCTGCCAAAGATTTCTCTGAATGTATGAGCCGATTCACTGAAGTGAATCATATATTGTACCTTTTGTCGTTTTTATCAAAAATTTAATTTGTTTCTTTTTAACGCTGTCCATAGTTAGTGAATTTTTCGTAACTCCAACCTCTTTTCCAGCTCTTTTAAGGTTAACGTAACAGAAAATTCCTCAACCATATGCATTGCCTTGGTTTTAATGTTATTCTTTGAGATTAAAAAAACAATAAAGCAACGAGTGCTACCAAAAAATAATTCATAACTTTATAGGTGTACTAAATAAGACAAGTTTTTCTTAACTAACGTTTTATTGTGTCTCCCTTTGTTTAAAAAATGCATGTTTCATTTCTAATGTTATATTTTATGATTAAAACAAAACCTATGTGTCTTAAAAAGTAATCGATAACACACAACAATTTTGTATCAATCGGTCAGCCTAGAAGCGCACAAACTTTAAGAAATCGCTGATGCGAAATTTAGACATTACACCGATAACTTTCATCTCACGACCATGAGATAAGTGGTTAAAGTCTGTGACGGAATCAATATGACGATGTAGCCAAAGTCTAGAGCACCCTGAGGATACGGAGAAACCCAAGGACGACCGACTTCTACATTTTCTCCGCAAGTGTTTTAGCATATTGTTCACATGCAGTGATGCTTTTCAAGCTATGAACAAGTGAAAGCTTGGCAAATTCAAGAGCGCCGGAGATAACAGTGATTAGTTTAACAGAATATTCTGGGTCCAACCATCGCAACTCCTTTATAAGTTCTCTATACCTCGCTTTTCATTCTCCTCGGCTGTGGTGTTTTTGTAAGCTGGTTCCGGAAATTCGATGACGAACATGGTTTGCCTCTCGAAGTCAAGAAAAACTATCTCAGACCTCGAGTGTGCAACGGAAGCAATTGTCGATGATATAAAGTTCCAGTATATGCGGCACTTTACATTTTCGACAATTCACTCAATTTCCTGAGGTGCATTTAGTACAGCGATATTAAGGTTAATGCCATAAGAGTGGCAGAGATGGTGATAAAGCACTCTTAGTGCCGCATTGTGTATTTTGATGTAGGTCGTTCCCGCATGAGTTATAAAACAAGATAGTATTTGTGCCAGATGCTCGGGGTGTGCATGGTTCGCCCTGCAGCTATCATCGGGAATGTCTTAGCGCAAAATGTGACGACAATAACATGCGAAAACACTCCCTTCACCATGCTACTTTGCATCCCCTTTCCCGCACAATTCACACATTCCCTTCTTTCTATAAAACCAGAACCTATTCTAATTTTTCATGTAACCACATCTCGTTCTCGCTAAAAGTTCCTGGCTTCCTTGCTCTCCTTTCTCACACCAATATTGCGCTCTCTTCTTTGTCTAAATCCACACATAGTTTCCGTTAAACCTTGACTCTCGTATTCTCTCCTCTGCTTCTGCCTTCTCTTCCTCCATACTATTTTTTTAAACCAACTCACATACCTTTCCTTCTTCCTCGTGCATCCTTCTCACTTCATCCATCTGCAATCTATACGTTCTAAAATACCTTTCTTTTCCCACATCGACCTTTCCACCACTACGTCTGGTCTTCTTATCCCACTAACAGTCCCTAACCAGCTTACTTCCCCCCTCTTCCAAAAATTTCTCATCATACTTATGCGCCCGACACCCGGTTATAATCCCAAAACTTGTTCTTCCTGTCTCCCTCCACTCCGTAAAATAAGACACTCATCACTAACGAATCAAAGAATTTCATTCTCCTCACAAAATCATCTGCGAACAATTTATTCCCCAGCCCCCACACAGACCTCATTACCACATTTGCCCCCTTTTCAGCCTCTGTTTTATATGCTCATCCACTCCGCCATTTCTGCGAAACAGGAAGCCTAGATGCACGTACTCTTTCACCTCCTGTACCGCTTTTCCCTTCCACTTCCTCTCTCCTCTCTTATATCTCCCAACTTCTTTCCTGAAAATCATAACCTTCGACTTGTTTGCATTTAACTCTAACGTATTTTTGTCCAAATATCTTCTCAACCTGTTCATTATCTCCTTTAAAGCCTCTTCGGTCTTTGCTAGCAGCACTATGTCATCTGCATATGCGAGTGGCCATATCCTGACTTCTCCTACCCATACTTTTCCTACCACTCCGGCCGCTAGCTTCGTCTCCTCATATACCTCCCTTACTCTTTGATCAGGCCCCTCTTCACTCCCATCTCTTCCATTGCCTCCCACAATCTCCATCTATGAACTGAACGGAACGAGCCCTTTAGATCTACAAAAAACGCGTACACTTTGGCGCCCTTTTTGGTTAGTTCTCTCTCCACCATGTGCTGCAAGACCTGAATATTGTCAATAGTACTCCTGCCCTCCCTGAACCACACTTGCGTCTCCGGAAATATTCATTTCCCCTCAACATCTTTGCGCAGCCTATCTGCCAACACCATCGCGTATATTTTGTACACAGTATTCATTAGCGTAATTCCTCTATAATTTCCCTGTATCTTCCTATCACGTCCATGATGCTCTCTCTTCTAACGACCATTCTTCCTCACCCTGCTTTTCGCCAGCCTCCCCCTGTATCCACAAATTTAATGGCTGATGGTCTGATTCCATCCTTCCTTTTACTGCGAATTTCTCTGTCTCCCGCACCCTAGCATATTCATAATCACATAGTGTATCACCGATATACTTCTCTTACTCACGTACGCGCATTTCCTCTCTCTGTCCCCTTTACCATGATATTCGCCACCATCCACCCTCTATCCTCCCTCCGGTCTCTTAAAATCACTCCTCTTTATTTATTATCTTATCCTTCGATTTTCTTTTGAATCTCTCCCCTTGCTGGTACAGGCCCCCTTCCCACCCAATTGAACTTCTTCCTCTAATCCACCTCTGTCCCCTGTTTTAATTCCCTAACTAGCCCTTCTTTTCCTATTTACTTTTATCGCCTCCTGTAGCCTCCATCTAAACTCCCTTGGCAACGTTTTCCCTACTCTATCCCATTCTATTCTCTATATCCACGTCTTTACCAGTCCAAGCACATCAAATTCCTGAATATACCTCTAGTATTCCTCATCCTTCTTCTTTATCCCTGTTACGTACTAGTACAGCAATTTAAACATTCCTCAACCCTGCTCTACTCCTTCCTAGCCCTGTCATTTAGCATGCTCTGCAAATCCCTTTCCTTCCTCGTCGAATCTTGATCGATGAAAACATTCTGGTCCTTTATCCTCACTGACTGATCCTTCCATTTTCTCTGGACGATGTCGTGCATCCTCTTATCGATTTGATACATTTTTCTAACAGTTTGGAAGACCAAACCTGCCGGATACGAAATTCGTATCTGCTTCGAAGAGTATCCTTTATAGATTTCACATCCTGAATGCCGCTTTCTGGCCCGCCCAGGTATGTATCTGTCTCTTCAGCGCAAAGATGTCGTAGAGCATTTCTATCGACGAGCTCATGGTCTTCAGGGAGCTTCAAGGATTTTTAGCATAGATCTTAAGATCATGTATGTAAAATAAATAAATTTACCTAGTGATTTCGATTTGCAGGTTTTCCGCACAAGTACCCCTGGGAATGGCGAAGTGCTAGAGATACTGGCAATAATGTGAGACTAAAGAGAAGTGGGCTCATGGTGGGATGCTGCATCTTTGCAGACACATCTATCGATGAGCAAGTTCTCCCGGTATTTTGCTACGCCTTTCTTTGAGCCACATTTTTCATACATGCCTTGCCATACAGGTCCTATTCTACGAACAATCCTATATCTTATACAGTGTGTTGAGACAAGTGATTGGCCTGTAATTCCTCGGGTCAGATAAGTTGCCCATTTTCGGCAAGAGTACTGTGCGCCCTTCCACCAACCACTCCGAAATTGGCTCTTCCGACTTCAAATATGGGGTGCAGATACGGCTATAAAAATTAAAAAAGTTACTTATAGTAACAAGATGCCTGCTGCGCGGGACGCTTCGCGTCCCCTTTGAAAACAAAGCAAATACATAGTTTGGCCGAAAAATATAATTTTTTTATTTTATTTTTCTTAACCATTCTCTCTTAATTAACTAGAACCGGCACGGTGATCGAAAATGGCTAGCTAACGACATCATCAATCTTTAGACCTTAAAAAGTATACCAAAGGAAAATCCAATTAGCTAATTTCTTTCAATATTTCCGTATTTAAAGATAATGGAGACAGACAAAAACAAAAGTCGAAACAACTACTTCTCAATCAACAAGTCCTAAAGCATCAAATTTTAATAAAATCGGTGACGCTCAATTTTCATATAAAACCAATACCTTCCATTTCAGATAAGAATTATGTCATTATAATGATTATCATAAAAACTTTAAAATGATGTAATTGGAAGCTAAGACAAATTTTGAGAATAATTACATCGCTATCTCACATATATCTGAGATAACGGCTACTTATGTATACATGTGTACTCGGATTATGAAATGGAATATTTCTTAGATAAATTTGATAACCAAATTTTGAACTAAAACATTAATCAGTTTTTTCTCTGCTTTGCGAAAATGAGGAGATTATATACTTTGGTTCTCGCCTTGGTGTTTATGTTCAATTCTATTGGTAAATCTAATATATCTATAATTCTGAATACATTTTATACAAACTCTGCATGAATACGGCTTTTAGTCAGGCCTGTGGAGTGAATTTAATGTCCCTCATGCTATTATTTTGAATTCACAACGAACGATTCTGTACGTGTATGATGTCAACAATTATGACGTCAGAGAAATACGTGGCTATTACATACCCACAAACTTAAAAAGGTCGATATGGTCGATTCCTACAACTCGGTCTGAAAACATACACTCGCCAATAATGTTACTCTTCTTCCCCTTTAATACATAATACACTATTATGATTATTTTCATTTAAACTGTAACATCCCAATATAAGATGTAACCTTCGCTTTCTAAAACGGGCATTGGAATGTGTCTATAGAAAGGCATCAATTTTTTTAAGAGTCCTAGGTTTAGGGCAAGCTGTTAGTGTATAATGCCCGCTACATCATTATGTCTGTGCGTACATTCTCTCTGCGCCATGACGCGACCGCCATCAATAATTTGCTCGATGGATTCGTTGGTATCTCCACATATTTGGGCACCGGTCAATCGCGTCTTGATTTAACACGTGTTTGGGATAATTCCTGGTGCAAGCAACCTTGCCCTGTATCGGAATGACGAATTCTTCCGTCTCTGGATACAGAACACACTTTCTTAGCCATTTATTGGATGCCTCACTATCCACTTCATTTTGATCTAACGTTTTAGGGTGCTCGCCGTGGATAGCTTTCTGTCTTCATTGTATTTCTTATTCCACTATGGTTTCTGCCCGGATATTCAAGGCCCCATCTGAGGATAAATTTAAGGGCATATAGTCAAACTCCGCTTAACAGATGCTACTGTAAAGTCACTTGAAACTCACAATTTTTGACACCTACAACGCATTCGGTGCACTCGGTGCTTCGTCATTTCTACTCGAAAAATTCTGTTTAAATCTCCAAGGTCGATGTTCGACCATTTTATGAGCCCGAATGAGTACGTGAGGATAGAGAAGGCATATGTGTTGTTCGCTCTGATTTTGCTTGCCGAGTTGAGAAAACTCTTCATAACACAGCTACACAAAAAAATGTGCGGATCTGCTAACAAGACACACGTATTCCTATGGATTTTGGGGCGCTGAATTCAAATTCCGTATTGAAAATCACCCATCGCGTCATGGTTGAGCCATAACCTCAAAAAATTACGAAAAATCATGCACTGAGGCAAATCAATTTCAAAATAATGCCAGTGATGCAAATTGTAACTTCAAAAACATGTAGACAACTGTGAAGGATCAAACCTTGCCTGATATCAACTTATTTAACATAACTTTACCCAACAGAACCTGACCTCACCTGACCTGAATTAACAGAAATTTATTGAACTACATGTAAAGTTCTGGTAGCATATTTTCCCAGTAGCAAATGTGTGCTACATTGAATGGGCCAACTCAAACCTAACCTAGAAATAAATCTAACCTAGCCTAACCTAACCTAACCTCACGAAACACAATTAAACTGATTGTGTTGTCCCGTTGTGTTTGCGATGCTGTTTGAATCAGCTTGGGCTTAACCTGCAAAGAGGTGAAACCTATACTAACCTAAAAAAACCTGACCTAACCTAACCTGACCTAACTTAACTTCACGTAACACAATTAAACTCATTGTGTTGTCCCGTTGTGTTTGCGGTACCGTTTCATTCAGCTTCGGCTTAACCTACATAGAGGTTTAACCTATCCTCACCTAACAAAACCTGACCTAACATAACCTAGCCGAATGAATTTCAACCACACGTGTAGCTATGTAAGCGTACAGTTCTCAATCTTAAATGTGTGCTGTATTTAATAGGTTAACTCGATCTTACCCTAAAAATTAATCCAAATTAACAGAACCTAACGAAATTTTGGTTAACCCAACATAACTTAACTTAAGTGTTTCCGTTGTAACACAATAAAATTCATTTCATTGTACTACAGGTGGTTAAAAATTTAGACGCACATTACTCATTTGAAGAAACTTAGAACTACAAGTAGAATTGAGCCCCATTTCAATTAACCTGAAAATTTTTGTATCAATTAAAATGTAGAACTGTAACTTAAATATGCAAATGAATAAGAGTTTTATTCAAAAATTTTTTCTCTCTGCTTTTCTTAGACTTATGGGATATATTTATACTATCTTTCGTGTTTACATTTAATCTTGCTTTTTATCGTAATTAAATGGATTTATAGACCTGCTTCAGTCTATTTTCTGCCTGCTATAACGTGTCCTTTTTTCTTCGAAGGAACGATGCAAAGGGTCACGCTCACGTTTCAGACCTACATTCGTTTCGCTTTTCAACATCCAGAAAAAATCAGCCATCATGACCTCGTCCCATCTACCCTGATATCTTTGTTCCATCACTTTTATGTCTTGATGAAAAGGCTCCCCTTGTTCTTTCGCTGAAATCACCAACATTTTCTGGAAACTTATCCAGATGGGAATCTATAAAGTGAAGTTTTAAATTCATCAAGCAGCCTTACTTTTTGTAGTTTCTTATCATTTTCGCAACAATATTCTCGTAGTCCGGACTTTTTTTGTTACCGAGGAAATTTGCGTTTGCTGCCTTAAAACTATCCCAAGCGTTCATTTCAATTTTCGTCATGTGGCTCACGAAATTAGTATCTCTTGTCAATATTCGAATCTGTGGTCAATCAAAGACTCCTTCTTTCAATTTAGCGTCTGAAACATTAGGGAATTTAAGGTATATATACTTATAGCATTGTCCATCTTTGTCTAACGCCTTGACAAATTGCTTCATAGCCCAAGCTTTATGTGGAGGGGTGATAGTAAAATTTTTTCTGGATAAACGAGGCTTTCGTTGATGATATTATGAGAACCAGATTTAAATGAATCTCTTAAAGGCCAATGTTTTTTGCTTTAATGATTGGCTCGATCTCTGCTATCCTACAGGCATATAAAGCATGGCTCTCTCGTGAAACCCGATTGTTGGCCTAATATCATTGTTGTGATTTTGAGATCACCACGTATTTGCCATTTGTGATTCTTGTAATTAACTTTTTAAAGAAGCATTTTAACATTGTTATATTCTTTTTTGATGACCGTTGAGTGATCTACAGGGATAGGAGCGTAAGTATTCGTGTTATGCAGTAAAACAGCTTTAATGCTGCGGTTTGACGAATCAATGAAAAGTCGCCATTCTTCATCATTGTACACATTTTTCTTCAAGTGGTTCATTAGTCCGTTAACGTCAGTGCAGTACACTAAAGACGTCTCTTCGTCTTTAACGAAAAAATTTCTGAATTCTTTGTCCCTGTCGCGATAGAATGAAACTTTTGTCTTTGGCTCTAGAATATTTCTTCTTTTTAGAAATGAAGCGGCAAATTCAGCGCCGTCTTTCGGTAATTAATCCAAGATCTCTAATAAAATCATTCAGTTCTAGTTGCGATACTAATATTGGAACCTTCAATTTCATTTTATGCACGCATCTTCTAAAGCGCTTAAATCAGTTTGGCGTGTATTTTTATTCATTTCAATTGCTCTTGTGACTGCTCACACATTAATGTACGAAATTTTATTTTTATTTTTGGCGTTGAACCCTTTGACGGAATTCATGCAAAAGCAGCAGTCCTTCGCAATAACGGGGTTTTTCCATGTGGTTGGTGCAGAGTACTAGCGGTACTTTTCGTTGTTTGAATTTTTTAGACGATACAACATAAGTCTGCAGGAATTGTAAATTACGTGAGGAACCCATTTTGTTTCTTGGTGCGGCAATTTAATGTCAAAACACTTTTCGTAAATACTTTTCACTTCCTCGTCGATTGATTTTCGCAAACTGCTCACTTCATATTTATTGCAAATGTAATAGAATGAATTTGAGCTATTCTTGCAGGGATGCAATTAAGAAATCCTCGCGGTTTTTTTCCTTGTAGCATGAGACTCTACCCCAACCAAGTGA
The DNA here is from genome assembly GCF_010883055.1 of Belonocnema kinseyi. Classification (NCBI taxonomy): domain Eukaryota; kingdom Metazoa; phylum Arthropoda; class Insecta; order Hymenoptera; family Cynipidae; genus Belonocnema; species Belonocnema kinseyi. Next base: position 69,671,709 of record NC_046657.1, read on the forward strand.
TCCATTGATGAAGAGCTACGGTTGCATGATGACGACGTCGGCGAGCCCGCTTTCCCACCCTAACCAGACGCCGATACTGGTGTTTTTCCCTGCATCGTAATACACTTTTTACCTGTGTCTACCATGACGGCATGAACGCCGTTTACCCAGGGACTCAGCCAATGTGGATCCGTTGCCCACCGTCACCACGTGGAGGTGCCCTAGTTACAGACACAGGCGAATAATGCTAGCAACAAGCGGTTACGAAACTCCAAACATTTTCTGCTATTAATGTCAAAATATGAAAGTACACAAGAACAGGGTTGCTCGCGTAATCGGTTAGGTTAGGTCAGGTTTTGTTAGGTTAGGATAGGTTAAACCTCTATGTAGGTTGAGCGGAAGCTGAATGAAACCGTACCGCAAACACAACGGGACAACACAATCAGTTTAATTGTGTTTCGTGAGGTTAGGCTAGGTTAGGTTAGGCTAGGTTAGATTTATTTCTAGGTTAGGCTCAAGTTGACCCATTCGATGTAGCAAACATTTGCTACTGAGTTCTGTTGGGCAAAGTTATGTTAAATAAGTTGATATCAGGCAAGGGTTGATCCTTCACAGTTGTCGACATATTTTTGAAGTGAAAATTTGCATCGCTGGCATTATTTTGAAATTTACTTGCCTTAGTGCATGATTTTTCGTCATTTTTTGAGGTTATGGCTCAACCATGACGTGATGGGTGATTTTTAATACCGAATTTGAATTCAGCAGCCTAAAGTCCATAGGAATACGTGTGTCTTGTTACCAGATCCGCACACTTTTTTTTTGTGTGGCTGCATAAACAATCTGAGTCTCGTAGTAAAGGCAGTGGTTAGGCTTGTCTTAACTATTGTGTGCTGAATACCTTTAGATTCAAGAATACCCAGATATCTATATGATGCGCCTGCGGCCATTGCCTCGATGTCATTTTCGAACTCGTTCTCTAACTCTGCGGTCCCTAATTCCCCTGTGATTAAATGCACTGTTCTACATTTATCTAGTGCGAACTCCATGTGGATATCATTGAAAAACTACTTAGTGACATCGAGCACTTGCTGCAGTCCATCCTCATTATCATAAATTCTAAACCCATGAGATATGCTGTTAAGTGTTTTGCTCAATGGATCCAACGTTAAACAGAACCATAGTGCGCTGAAGGAGTCTCCTTAAAATATACCTGTCGTAAAGCGTATTGATCTATTTATCCTTGGTTATTCATGATCAAAATACTCGATTGTTATACCCCAGAGCCTCGTCGCATGGCACTTGACTTAAATTATCTACGAGTGTAGTAAGTCACAGATCTCACAATTACTCTCAGTATCCACTCAGTACTACTGTTAATCCTTTAAAACAATTAACAGAATCTTCATACACAACCTCAAAAAAATTATGTTAACAAATTAGCTTACACAGAATTTTTAAAAGTTACAATAATTGTAGAAAGCATCCTAGTTAACAAAAACCTGAAAATATCTTAAATGAACAATTACATTACATTTTAAACATATAACCAATTCATTATGATTCATTTAAAGCTTTTTTTCGTTATATCAATTTTTCGCGGCATGGTGCACTTTTAAAGAAAGTATAAAATTTGATGCAAAAATGGTCACAAAATTGTTTATAAATAAAACTATGCAATATAAAAAATACTTCACCCGTCGCTGGAGAAAGAATTTTAAAAAATATTTTTAAAATTTTAAATCGATCGGTGAGGAAATCTTTGAGTTACGTTTTCGACCAGTTAAAAAAAAGTGATTAAAAAAACGCGTTTAAAGTTTTAACTACTGTTAAAGCACCAGGGCATACATCGTTATCTCACATCTATAAATGATAATGTCTACTAAAATATATATTTTTACTCTAATGATGTAATGGAATATCTCTTAGATATAGTTGTTACATATAAATCTTATTACATTTTATATAAAGTATGCATGACGTGCGTATTTAACGCACGAGCTTATTTTAAAAAAATAGAATCTATGAATAGAAATAACTGAAACGAGGCTTCACATTAGAATAATTTGTAACCCAAAATATGAATAAAAAAACTACATATGACTAACATGTATTAATAATGAATCTTATGTTATTTTCTTTTAGAACGATCGTGATGAATATGTCAAAGGTATTTCATATAAATGTTCTGAAAAAATGAACCTTCTATTTCTTAATGCAGAACGCAGTTCTCAGTTCGACGGGACTCCACAAAGAATACGCATTCCTGGTCCTTCGTCTTCTTCTTCTTCTTCTGGCAAACAACATGCGTCTGACCCGAGTTCTACAGAGGAACCTCCTTTGCGTGCCAGGTCCAAGAGTCCGACTGGCAGATCTCCTTCTGCTAGAATACTTGGATATTCACTTGAAAAACTTGGATATATGCGGCTCATTCCCCGCACAAATCAGAATCTTACATTCGAATTTCGAAGTTACATTTTTCCAGCTGGTAAACCAATTAATTGGAGGGCAGATGGAATGCGCCAGAGTCCCGTGCCAGCGGAGGAACATATTGTATTATCCACATCTAATGGAGACATTTTTGCAATATTATCGCCTAACGAAATTTTGCTTGCAATATATAGGAGAAAAAAAAATTATCCGAGAGCGAAAATGAACATGATAAGCGGCGCAATTGATACCTTAACCTTTGATGAAATTAGGGATTGTCCAGTAGGCAAACAGAAACCAATCTTCCCACACAATTTTGTTAAAACATTTTCCAATTCCAACTCCCTACAGTTCAAATGGAATTCTAATGGCGAACGTACTTCTGTTTCTTCTTTTTCTACTAGACAACATTCGCCTGACCAGCATTCGACGTTCGAGGAGTCTCTTGATCTGGCCAGGTCCGAATCTCCTCCAGGCAGGGCTCCTACTAATGATGTACTTGGACATACAATAGAAAAACTAGGATATCTTCGGCTTATTCCTTGCACAAATCAG
>NC_046657.1:69674769-69684492 GCF_010883055.1 Belonocnema kinseyi
CATTTTTTCTGCTGCTAAAGGAATTCAATTGATGTTAGATAATGGTAAATTTGTGCCCGTGCCCACCCGAGAACATATTGTGTTATCAACATCCAATGGTGATGTTTTTGCAATTCTGGAGTATACTGGGTTTCTTCGCGGAGTATATCAGGCAAATAAGGCAAATAATTGGAATTATTCGAGAATACGAATAAATATGATAACTGGTGAAGTTGCCTATATGACCGAATTTGAAATGAAGGAGTGTCATGTAGGAAACAGTTACCCAATCTTCCCACGTTGGTTTCATAAAGTTGTTTCAAATGAGGATTCTCTGCAGCATTTGTATCATTAATTCAATTCAAAGAAGATAAACTAAAATATAATATTATTTGTAATCTGTATTCGAATAAAAATGAAAATAAAAAGTTTGAATGGCAATGTATTATGATTATCAAGGCGTCTCTTATTTTACATCTTTCTATTCCCGATAAGGACTATGAACAAGTGTAGAAAGAATTTTTGAATCATAAAAAAATGTGGACTAACAAATTTCCAAAATAGACCCACAGGCATACAGGCAGGCACATTCGTAAAAACCTATTTTTTGGATTCAGGGGTCTGAAAACCTGGGGCTTTTGGCAAAAACGGGGGGGGGTCTTATTTTTGATAGTTTTGTTTTTGGTTTTGACCTTGGAAAAATACTATTAAAAACATAAAAAATTAAATTATTTTAAACCCCACACACGAGACGAAAAAGAAATTAAAAGAAAAAAGTTGTGAGAAGAATGTCCCCACGCAGCGGGAAGATTTTTTTTACTGTTAGTGACGTTCATCATAATTAAACTCAGAACTATGGATCCTATCAAAAAGAAGTTTAAAAAAAATTTTTTGATCTTTTTTAAATGCAATATTTTGTATGCTGTCAAAATTACAATTTTTAATTTTTCCAAAAAATGTATAAAACTATTATGATAATCTTGTAGGGCATTCAAAAAGCAACATTTTTTCTCTTTACTTTTTTTATATCGTTCGTTATTTGGTTTAAAATGTTTATTTGCATGTGTTATTTGGAATTTTGTAAATGCTACAACTCTGGTAATTTTTAATTTGATGAAAAAAGTCAGTATCATAAATTCTTCGACCTTTTGAATACTATGAATAACAGTACAGAGAATTTTTGTATTAAAAAAAAGGTCTCAAAATTTTCCAAATTTTTCCGCTATTTGAATTTGTATCCATAATAGCTGGCTAATTAACTTGACCCTTAGTTTAGAACACTAAGCGAGTGTACCAAAAGCCTATCTTATAGATTAATTTTTTCAAAAATTATCATGTTCACAGACATACAGACATACAAATAGACAGACGGACAAACAGACAGACACATTTATAAAAACCTGTTTTTCGGATTGAGGGGGTCTCAAAACGTGGACATCTGACAAAAGCTGGGGGGGGGTAAATTTTACACAAATCTAATACCTTCTCCGATGAGAATGTAAAAATCTGTAAGTCCCAAAAGTCGAAATAAGAATTATACCAAATTTTTCAAATGTTGCATGTAATACAATTATTTTAGATTTTTCTATAATGTGTTTTCATGTCTAGAAATTCCACGCAGCCTCGAAAAAAAAAGAAATGATGAGAAGTAATGAAAATAATTATGCCACGTACCCAATTCCAACATTTGGAAAATGCAATTCTAACTTCAAATCCTTGGTCTTCTATATTCTCTTCTACTGTGCCTCTTTCATATAAAAATTACAGATGTGCTAAGAAAAATTTTTAAACCGCAAGTGGTAACGATATTTTACTAAAATAACAAAATCAAAATTTTAAAAGTTCTCTGTACTTCCGATTTTAATTCCGGGGTCATTAGTGTCAATAAAATTAATTGTTTGAACAATTTATTATTATTATTATTATTATCAATATCGTATTTGAATAACACTAGAAAGATGACTTTTTTTTAATTTCTGCCTTTTTGCACAATTTTCAATATACGTGAAGTAATTATGAATTCAAGTTAATAAAAATGATTGTTTAAACATATTATTATTATTGTTTAGGACTATCTTCATCTATAGCAATACCTGATAGTTGCAGTTTTTTGGCAATTTTTACCTTTCTGTCCTTTCTAACTTAGTGTGATAATAATTAATGAAAGTTAACGAAAAAGTTATTTAGACAATTCAATATTGTTTATAACTATCTTTTCTTAGATAAGTGCAAGAAAGTTGTGGTTTTTAAAATAAAATCTTCAGCTTTGCTTCTCCTGCTTAGTTATTAAAAAATAATAAATAAACTTTAGATAAAACATTTTAAATAATCTCTTTCTGTTTGCTTTACGACACGAGTGGAATCAAACTTTTTCAAGTCATTTCAAATTCTCGTCCTTCCACCTATTCCTAATTATACTATTTTTGTTTTTGCCTTTTGCGTATGATAGCTCTTTTTTTAAAATTTTTTCAAGCTTTAGGAAAAGAACGAAAATAATTCACTTAAAACAACAATACTATTAAAAAAAGCATTTTTGTTGTGGTGGACTTATTATTTCTTCATAAGTAAAAGGCGATGCAAAGTTTAATATTTTTTAAAAAAACCTTCACTTCTATTGAAAATCGGACAAAAGGCCAAAAATTTGAGAAAAACCTCTTTTTTTAACATTATTCAAATATAGTACTATTAATAATGGTAATAGATTGTTTAATCAATTAACTTTATTGACTCTAATGAATTACTTAACTTATTTTAAATAAAAATTTGGCCAAATGTGAATTTTTTTAAAACTATAGTTCTGTAGAATTTTTCTAAGAGAATATTATAAATAATAATAATAATACATTTTTTAAGCAATCACTCTTGTTAAAATTGATGAACTGTCACATCCCTTTAATTAAAAATTGGACAAGTGAAAAATTGTTGGAAACCGCGTCTTTCTATCTCCATTCTATGAGAAAATTGCTAAAAACAATAATAAATTGTTTAAACAATTAATGCGAACATTTGAATATCAGTACTAAATGGTCTTTCATGTGCCAGAAACAGTTTGCATTTTAAAAAATGCAAAAAATGTCATAATTAGCGCCAAAAACTCGCAAAACATATTTTTTCACTTATGGGTTTTTTTACCCTATAAAATAGACTTATGGTATTGACATTAAATCAGCGATATTTTATTCGTATTCCATGTCCAATTATAAAGAGAAATGTTGAGTTTCAACTCGATTGAAATAATATTGAGGATTATGAATACGATTGACAAAAAAGTTTGTTTTTATCATAATACTAAATATTATTATGATTATCATAAGTTTATTTCCTAAACATAAGGTAACAATACAATACAAAAGTTTATAGTTTCCAAATAATGGCTTTGGTATAGTACGTAACGTATATTAGAATTTTAGAATAAAAGTCCGATAGCCAGTAAGTCGACACCTGTGGTTTTCATGGAATTGAAGGAATTTACGAAATTTAAGGAATTCTTAGAATTCATATTACGCCCGGAATTCACGGATTTCATTGAATTCAAGTCATTCATCAAATTATTTGAATTTACGGAATTCAAGTAATTTGAGAAATCCACGCAATTAATTGAATATACGAAATTCAAGGAATCTACAGAATCCCAAGAATTCACGGAATTCACCCAAATTATGAAATTCAAGGAAATCAAGGAATTCATATAACGTCCGGAATTTACGGAATTCACATAACGCCTGGAATTAACGGATTTCATGGAATTTAACGAATTAATGGAATTTTTGTGATTTTCATAATCTACAGATTCACGGAAGTCACGGAATTTGAGGAATCTACGAAATTATAGCAATTCTCGGTATTCATGAAATTGAGAAATTTAAAGGAATTAATGAAATTTAAGGAATTCGTGGATTTTAATGTAATCATGGAATTCACAGAATGCCATTACTTTTTTATTATACTTATTACGTGTATTTCGTTGATTCCTTGAATTTCATAAATACCGTGAATTCCTTGAATACTTTAAATTCTGCGAATTCTTTGAATTTCATGAATTGCTTAAATTCTGCGAATTCTTTGAATTTCATGAATTGCTTAAATTTCGTAAATTTCTTCAAGTCTGGGAATTTCTTGAATGTATTGCATTTTTTGAGTGACATAAATGGAGTGTATGATCAAAATTACATGAATACAGCAGACTAAAATTCCGTAACTAACATCAATTCTATGAATTACTTAATTGTCAAAAGTCCTGTGGTATCCGTGATTTTAGCGAATTCCTTGAATTTCATGAATTCTATTAGTTTCATGAATTCCATGGATTTCTTTAATTTCGTGAATTCCTCAAATATCGTGAATTGCATAAATTTCATGAATTTCCCGACAGCAGTGAATTTCCATAGTTCCATAAATTTCTTTAATTCCGTTAACTCCATGAATTCCTTTCATGTCACGAATTACTTAAATTCCATGAATTCCTTGTACACAATTTTCGTCTAACAAACGCTCTAATACATGTATTAGAATGCTGGACGGTGACTTTACGATTTATAAACCTTACAATACATGTATTGCAATAGTAATATATGCTTTATATTTTTTAAAAAGAAAACTCACTTTTTCGGAAACAATTGAGTTTTTTATTTGAGTGAAAGTTAATGAATTTAAATTATAAGCTGCAACGTACGAAGAGTATACAAAAAAGAAAGATCTGCCAAAGATTTCTCTGAATGCATGAGCCGATATTTTATAGCCATTATTTTTTTACGATGTAATAATTTAATTAATATAGATATGCATAGCCATTGCGTACCTATGACCTTGAAACGCCTATACAAACCCAAATTTAACTGAAGATATTTCATGGGAAATGTGTATTCAATTTGAAGCATCCAAGCTGCGTTCCATTAAAATCTAGATGGTCTAGACTAAGTCTGATTAGCTTCAGAAGATTTTTTCACTGAAGCGAATCATATATTGTACCTTTTGTCGTTTTTATCAAAAATCTAATTTGTTTCACATTACACCGATAACTTTCGATAAGTGGTTAAAGTCTGTGACGGAATCAATATGAATATCCGGCCAAATTCTAGAGCACCCTGAGGATACGTAGAAACCCAAGGACGACCGACTTCTACATTTTCCCCTCAAGTGTTTTAGCATATTGTTCACATGCAGGGATGCTTTTCAAGCTATGAACAAGTGAAAGCTTGGCAAATTCAAGAGCGCCGGAGATAACAGTGATTAGTTTAACAGAATATTCTGGGTCCAACCATCGCAACTCCTTTATAATTTCGCAATACCTCGCTTTTCATCTCCTCGGCTGTGGTGTTTTTGTGAGCTGGTGCCGGAAATTCGACGACGAACATGGTTTGCCTCTCGAAGTCAAGAAAAACTATGTCAGGCCTCGAGTGTGCAACGGAAGCAATTGTCGATGATATAAAGTTCCAGTATATGCGGCACTTTACATTTTCGACAATTGATTCTATTTCCTGAGGTTCATTGCCCTGCTGCTATGATCGGGTATGTCTTGGCGCCAAATGTGACGAAAGTCACATGCGAAATGCGTACCTCGCACGCATTTCGCTCTTTTCTCGCTATGGCTCGTATTACCAGCCTCTGTCTCCACGGCTAACATCTAATACTTTACTGCTATTTACAATATTTACCGTTTATTTACATCTACTTCCTCTCCTATTTACAATCTTTCCTTTTCCATTCTTCTGCCTCCTTCCTTCTTTTCTCCTCCATTTTATCCAACACCCTCTTCACCATGCTACTTTACATCCCCTTTCCCGCACAATTCACACATTCTCTTTTTTCTAGAAAACCAAAAGCTATTCTAATTTTTCATGCAATCGCATCTCGTTCTCACTATACGTTCCTGGCTTCCTTGCTCTCCTTTCCCACACCAATATTCCGCTCTCTCCTTTGTCCAAATCCACACATAGTTTCCGTTAAACCTTGACTCTCTCATTCTCTCCTCTGCTTCTGCCTTCTCTTCCTCCACACTATTTTTTTAAACCAACTCATATACCTTTCCTTCTTCCTCCTGCATCCTTCTCACTTCATCCATCTGCAATCTATACGTTCTAAAATACCTTTCTCTTCCCACATCCACCTTCCCACCACTACGTCTGTTCTTCTTCTCCCACTAACAGTCCCTAACCAGCTTACTTCCCCCTTCTTCCAAAAATTTCTCCTCATTCTTATGCGCCCGACTCCCGGTTATAATCCCTAAACTTGTTCTTCCTGCCTCCCTTCTGACAATATAGTTCAGCGTATTCCTTGCCAACTCAAGTGTGAACTTTACATACCTCTCCTGTATCCTATTTACCACCTCACTCACCTTCCATCCCCACACCTCCATTTCGTAAAATAAGACACTCATCACTAGCGAATCAATGCATGAAGCATTGGGCTAAGCGAGCACCTTTGCCTTGACCCCCTATCCATCCAGAATCCCTCAGAAATTCCTTCGCACCTCTCACCCTATCTTTCGTCTCCTCATATACCTCCCTCACCGTCTTGACCAGGCTCCGCTTCACTCTCATCTCTTCCATTGCCTCCCACAATCTCACCTATGCACTGAACGAAACGAGCCCTTTAGATCTCCAAAAATCGCGTACACCATGGCACCCTTTTTGGTTAGTTATCTATCCACCATGTACGGCAAGACCTAAATATTGTCAATAGTACTCCTTTCCTCCCTGAAACTTGCCTGCGTCTCTGGAAATATTCCTTTCCCCTCAACATCCTTGCGCAGCCCATCTGCCAACATCATCCCGTATATTTCGTACGCAGTACTCATTAGCGTAATTCCTCTATGACTTTCCTGTATCTTTCTATCCCCTTTCTTATACAGTGGTACGAGAAACCTCTCCCTGCACCTTCTTGGGAATACTCTTCTCCACATTTTTTCCCTACTTTCTTCACCATTTCTTTCTTCTTCCTCCTAAATATGTTCTGTTGTTCACAATCTTTCAGTTTGTCTTTTAGATCCTTTCATGTCTCATGCACGGATTCCCCCTCAACGCTTACGTTGCTTAACTGCTCCTAATACTTTTCTATCGCCTCTCTCGTTCATGATACCCTCTCTTCTAACGACCCTTCTTTCCTACCCTGCCTTTCGCCAGCCTCCTACTGTATCCACAAATTTAATGGCTGATGGTCTGATTCCACCCTTCCTTCCACTGTGAATTTCTCTGTCTCCCCCATCTAGCATATTCACAATCACGTAGTACATCACCGATATACCCCTCTTATTCACGTACGCGTACTTCCCCTCTTCGTCCCCTTTTACCATAATAGTCGCCACCATTGACCCTATATCCTCCATCCAGTCTCTTAAAATCACTCCCTCTTTCTTTATTATCTTATCCTTCGATTTTCTTTCGAAGCATTTTCTTCAGCACCTCCTTGTAATCGTCCCATACCCACATTTCCCCGTCTATTTTTATTTTTCGATACCCTACCTTCGCCGCTCTTCCTTCGCTTCTCTCCTTCCTTGCCCTGTCATTTAGCATTCTTTACTCATCCCTTTCCTTCCTCGTCAAATCTGGATCGATGAAAACATTCGGGTCCTATATCCTATTTTTGTTACGCATTACCCCCAAATTTTCTTGCCAGCTCTTCAATTTCACCACCGCCACTTCATTCTCCTTTTTCCTCTACATCCTAACTTTCCCTACCTTGCCTTTAACTCACCCTATGCTCTGTAACAGCGCTTCCACCCCCTCCCTTTCTTTTTCGCTCTTTCGCTTCAATCCTCTTATTACGATATTATTTCCCCTATCTGCTTTCTCCCTCCTCTCCATCCTCAACTCGATTGCCTTCTACTTTCCCCCTCAGCTCTTTTACTTCTATTTCCCATCTCTCATCTCTGACCGTCAGGTCCTTCCTCATACTTTCCATCTAGTTCAGAGCCCGCCTCACGTCCTCCCTTATCTCGCCTATCAGCAGCCTGGTAGCCTCCTTCTCCATATGCCTCTCCGTCTGCTCTTTCCCTTTTCTGATCGCTTCCTTCGCTCAGATTCTTCCCCCACGTCCAGCTCTTCCGTCGGTAACTGTAACCTATCCATACCCACAAGTAGGCAATGCCGCCAACAGATGTCTCTTAAGGCTACTGACACTTACCGCCCTAAAATTTCATTTTTTTGCCCAATTTCTCTCCCCACATCCCCTTCCAACACCCTTTTCTCACCCCTAACATACCCCAGCTCTACGAGAATCACCTTTATCTACCATAAAAGCCTAAACTCCTGAGCACAAAACTAACCCACTCTCTTGCAAATCTAATCTCAGTTTCCCTATTTAGATAAATCCACTCATCCCCCCCCCCCCGCGAGTAGATTGTAAATTAATTTTTATCTTCCCAATATAGCCCTCACAACCGTACTCACCTCCTAGACTTCTACCCTCACACCACACTCACACCCGTCACACAAACTTCGTGAAAACTTCTCACTACCCGTCACTGACTGATCCTTCCATTTTCTCTGGAAGATATCGTGCATCCTCTTATCGATTTGATACATTTTCCTAACAGTTCACAAGACCAAATTTGCCGGATGAGAAATTCGTATCTGCTTCGAAGAGTTTCCTTTATAGATGTCACATCCTGAATGCCGCTTTTTGGCACGCCTAGGTATGTATCGGTCTCTTCAGCGCAAAGATGCCGTAAAGCGCTTCCATCGACGAGCTCAGGGTCTTCAGGGATTTTTAAGGATTTTTAGCATAGATCTTAAGATCATGTATGTAAAATACATATTTGACCTCGTGATTTCGATTTTCAGGTTTTCCGCACAAGTACCCCTGGGAATGGCGAAGTGCTAGAGATACTGTCAATAATGTGAGACAAAAGAGAAGTGGACTCATGGTATCGTCCTAAAAGACACCCCTCTGAAAGGTGACCTTGTTAGCTGTCAAACGCTTATTTCCAGATGGGATAGTGAATCTGGTTTTCTAAAGTGGCATCGAACACTAATTGCACCTCCCGATTTGCTGATGAACCTTTAAGCATTCCAAGAGACAGATGATAAGTATATGGGAGGTAAAATGAAAAGCTTACTGATAATCAATCCAGGCCATCGGTAGATCACGCTGGTAGGATGCTGCATCTTTGCAGACACATTTGTCAATGAGCAGGTTCCCCCGGTATCCTGCTACGCCTTTCTTTGAGCCACGTCTTTCATACGTGCCTTGCCACACATGTCCTGTTGTCCGAAAAACCCTATATCTTATACAGTGTGTTCAGACAAGTAATTGGCCTATAATTCTTCGGGTCAGCTAAGTTGTCCATTTTCGGCAAGAGTACTGTGCGCCCTTCCACCAATGACATCATCAATCTTTAGACCTTAAAAAGCATACCAAAGGAAAATCCAATTAGCTAATTTCTTTTAATATTTCATTGTTTAAAGATAATGTAGACAGACAAAAAAAAATTCAAAACAACTGCCTCTCAATCATCAAATCATAAAGCGAAAAATTTTAATAAAATCGGTGACGCTCAATTTTCATATAAAACCAATACCTTCCATTTGAGATAAGAATTACGTCATTATAATGATTATCATAAAAACTTTTAAATGATGTGACTGGAAGCTAAGAAAAATTTTGAGAATAATAACATCGCTATCTCACATATATGTGAGATGGCGGCTACAGTCTGTCAAGTTAAAGCGTGGGTGGCTTTACTCGCAGTCGGTAAGGTGTATCGACATGATTTTGGTGTCAAAATATTAAGAAGAGCTCCCTCTT
>NC_046657.1:69684592-69705671 GCF_010883055.1 Belonocnema kinseyi
GAGGGAGCTCTTCTTAATATTTTGACACCAAAATCATGTCGATACACCTTACCGACTGCGAGTAAAGCCACCCACGCTTTAACTTGACAGACTGTACTTATGTATACATTTGTTCTCGGATGATGAAATGGAATATTTCTTAGATAAATTTGTTAACCAAATTATGAACTAAAACATTAATCAGTTTTTTCTCTGCTTTGCGAAAATAAGGAGATTATATACTTTGGTTCTCGCCTTGGTGTTTATCTTCAATTCTATTCGTAAATCTAATATATCTATAATTCTGAATACATTTTATATAAACTATGCACGAATACGGCATTATGTCAACAATTATGACGTCAGAGAAATACGTGGCTATTACATACCCACAAACTTCAAAAGGTCGATATGGTCAATTCCTACAACTCGGTCTGAAAACATACACTCGCCAATAATGTTATTCTTCTTCCCCTTGGTACATAATACACTATTAGGATTATTTTCATTTAAACTTTTATTTGGATGAACCCCGTTTTACATCATAGCCACGGACTAAGTGAAGTGACTGATGAGATTAGAATGTTATAACTTCATTAAACTGATTTAATACGATGCTTGAAACATCTTGCGATGATGTTGTGCGTATTCAATTACGAACGGTCACGAGCGTTGGAGGTGACAACAGTCACCTCTGAATAAATAGATGCACGATTCACATTCCTCCATATGGTCTTTACTTCATGCCTTAACTCGCTATACTTGTGGGTCTTGATTGTATAAGTTGACTGCAAATTTCTGTTAAGCGGAGAAGCAATGTCGGTGATGTAGATTCTTCCACCCTTTTTTCTCGCATCATGATGTCAGGACAATTGGCCCGGATGTAATGATCAATTTATATAGTAACGCATATAGAAACGCATCCATTCTTTTAAGAGTCCTAGGTTTAGGGCAAGCTGTTAGTGTATAATGCCCGCTACATCATTATGTCTGTGCGTATATTCTCTCTGCGCTGTTACGCGAACGCCATCAATAATTTGCTCGATGGATTCGTTGGTATATCTACATATTTGGCACCAGTCAATCGCGTCTTGAATTACCTCGTGTTTGCGATAATTCCTGGTGCTAGCATCCTTGCCCTGTATCGCAGTGACGAATTCTTCCGTCTCTGGATACTTTCTTTCTAGACCCTTTCCGAGCCATTTATTGGATGCCTCACTATCCACTTCATTTTGATCTAACTTTTTAGGTTGCTCGCCATGGATAGCTTTCTGTCTTCATTGTATTTCTTATTCCACTATGGTTTCTGCCTGGATATTGAAGGCCTCATCTGAGGATAAATTTAAGGGCGTACCGTCAAACTCCGCTTTACAGATGCTACTATAAAGTCACTTGTGACTCACACAATTTTTGACACCTACAACGCATTCGGTGCATTCGGTGCTTCGTCCTTTCTACGCGAAAAAATCTGTTTAAATCTCCAAGGTCGGTGTTAGACCATTTTACGAGCCCAAATGAGTACGTGAGGATAGGGAAGGCATATGTTTTGTTCGCTCCGATTTTGCTTGTCGAGTTGAGAAAACTCATCATAATCAATCTGAGTCTCGTAGTAAAGGCAGTCGTTAGGCTTGTCTTAACTATCGTGTGCTGAATACCTTTAGATTCAAGAATACCCAGATATTTATATGATTCGCCTGCAGCCATTTCCTCGATATCAGTTTCGAACTCGTTCTCAAACTCTGCGGTCTCTAATTCCCCTCTTATTAAATGCACTGTTCTACATTTATATAGTCCAAACTCCATGTAGATATAATTGAAAAACTACTTTGTGACATCGAGTACTTGCTGCAGTTTCTGGGCTGATCTAGAGTACAGCTTCAGGTCATTCATGGGAAGAAGATGGGTCACTTGATGAACATTACTCATTATCATAAATTCTGAACCTATGAGATATGCTGTTAAGTGTTTTGCTCAATGGCCTCAACGTTAAGCAGAACCATAGTGCGCTGAACGAGTCTCCTTGAAATATACCTGTCGTAAAGTGTATTGATCTATTTATCCTTGGTTATTCATGATTAAAATACTCTATTCTTATACCCCAGAGCCTCGTCGCATGGCATTTGACTAAAATTATCTACATTGTAGAAAACAGCCTAATTAACAAAAACCTGAAAATATCTTAAATGAACAATTACATCACATTTTAAATATATAACCAATTCATTATTATTTATTTAAAATTCGAAAAAACATTAAGCAAGTCCGACCTTTTTTCGCTTAATGTTAGCTCAACACCTAACGTGACTCCACTATATACCAAGTGACGCGAAGGGCTTTACAAAAATCTTACCTTTTTTCAATCACAGAGTCCGAAGACGTCGACTTTCGATGGTATAGACTATACTTAGTTTTCAAAACAAACGCAATACATGGTGATTACAATTAGTTTATATGGGCACTTTTCACGAGAGCGTCATTCGGGAATTTTTTTGGCTTAATAAAGAGATCAATCGAAAATTTTTTTAATCGAATTTATAGAAAAAATAATGTACAAAGAATATTTTTGATTTAATTTTTTCATGACGAAATAGCGGTTGTGTAGCATTTCTCCGTCGGTGCCTTTTTCGTAAGGTGCCCACGGCCGAAAACCTAACTCCCGCAGTTTTAGACCTGGATAAAAAACCAATGTTTTTTCAATTCTATAGAACAACAACAAGAGACGTACCTATGCTATTTTCGATATATCAATTTTTCGCGGCATGGTGCACTTTTATAAAAAATCTTAAAATTTGATGAAAAAATTGTTTATAAAGAAAACTATGCAATATAAAAAAGACTACATTCGTCGCTGGAGAAAGCATTTTTAAAAATATTTAAAAAATTTGTAATCTATCCGTGAGGAAATCTTCGATTTATGTTTTCGGCCAGTTAAAAAAAAGTGATTAAAAAACGCGTTTAAAGTTTTAAGTACTGTAAAAGCACCAGGGCATACATCGTTACCTCACATATGAATATGAATAAAAAAACTACATATGACTAACATGTATTAATAATGAATCTTATGTTCTTTTCTTTTAGAATGATCGTGAAAAATATGTCTAAGGTATTTTATATAAATGTTCCGAGAAAATGAATATTCTATTTCTTAATGCAGAACGCAGTTCACAGTTCGACGGGACTCCACCTAGAATACGCATTTCTGGTCCTTCTTCTTCTTCTTCTTCTGGAAAACAACATGCGTCTGACCCGAGTTCTACAGAGGAACCTCCTTTGCGTGCCAGGTCCAAGAGTCCGACTGGCAGATCTCCTTCTGCTAGAATACTTGGATATTCACTTGAAAAACTTGGATATATGCGGCTCATTCCCCGCACAAATCAGAATCTTACATTCGAATTTCGAAGTTACATTTTTCCAGCTGGTAGACCAATTAATTGGAGGGCAGATAGAATGCGCCAGAGTCCCGTACCAGCGGTGGAACATATTGTACTCGTATTATCCACATCTAATGGAGATATTTTTGAAATATTATCACCTACCGAAACTTTGCTTGGAATATATAGGAGAAAAAAAGGTTATCCGAGAGCGAAAATGAACATGATAAGCGACGCAATTGATAATATGACCCCAAGTGAAGGTAGGGATTGTCCAGTAGGCAAACAGAAACCAATCTTCCCACACAATTTTGTTAAAACATTTTCTAATTCCCACTCCCTACAGTTCAAATGGAATTCTAATGGCGAACGTACTTCTGTTTCTTCTTTTTCTACTAGACAACATTCGCCTGACCAGCATTCGACGTTTGAGGAGTCTCTTGATCGTGCTAGTTCCGAATCTCCCCCTGGCAGGGCTGCTACTGGTAAAGTACTTGGATATACAATAGAACAACTAGGATATGTTCGGCTTATTCCTTACAAAAATCCCAACCAGCAACTTGAATTTCGAAGATACGTTTTTCCTACCAATAAAGCAATTCGAATGCGAATAGATCATGTGAAACATGTGTTTTTGGCAACTCAAGAACATATTGTAGTATCAACATCCAATGGTGACGTTTTTGCAATATTGCATTCTAGTGGAATTCTTCATGGAATATAAAGTTCAGGCAGAGTTCAGGCGAACGTATTTCTGCTTCTTCTTCTTTTTCTAGACAAGATTCACCTGATCGGACTTCTCCTCAAGAGCCTTTTCTTGATGCAAGTTCCAGTTCTCCTCCGGGCAGGCCTCCTTCCCATGAAGTACTTGGATACTCACTTGCAAAACTCGGATATATTCGGCTTATTCCACAGATAAATCCCAAACAGCAATTCGAATTTCGAAGATACTTTTTTTCTACTGCTAAAGGAATTAAATTAAAGTTAGAAAATGGTACATTTGTGACCGTGCCTATCCGAGTACATATTGTATTATCAACATCCAATGGTGATGTTTTTGCAATACTGGAGTATACTGGGATTCTTCATGGAATATATCAGGCAAATATCCCGATAACGTCTTTTAAATTTATTTTTCCTCGAATATTCCAAAGTTAGAGAGTTAGACGATTTTAAATTGTTTAACCCGAATTAAAAAAGAAATATCACTCACACAGCCGGAATAATTTTTATAATTTTTGCAGCTGTAGCATAGTATTTATAGGGATTTTACTTCAATTCAAAAACATTTAAAAATTTCAAAAGCGAGGCAGAAAAATCAATCGAAAATTTCTGATTTAACATGGCAATCGAAATATACTTTTGATTTTTTTCAAATATCTATATGTCTATTGCTCATCATTATCTTTGCCGAGAGCGAAATGGAAAAAATTTCCAACAAAATATATGGCACTAGCAACTAAAATTTTGGAACCAATTTTAATTTCTTGAAGTAATTTTTATTGATACAAATCGAAAGAAAGTAATCATGCTAAGAACACAATTTCAAAATTTAAAAATATTCTTTTAATTCTAATTAAACCTTTACTTGACATATTTATGCGGAGGACAAATCGACCCACTGGGGTGCATCGCACACCAGCAACAAAAACTATTTTAAAAAATAAGTGATTGATTATTTGAACTTGAACATTTTTTAGGACTTCTTATGAGCTTACATTTTGAAGCCATATGGCTAAAAAGTAAAATTAACAATAGGAAAAATTTAAATATCCAATAAAAATACAAAAAATGACAACATGTACAAGATTTGCATCCCAGTGTGTCAAGCAAGGGTTTAAGTCCTTGGTCTTCTCGATTCTTTTTCTAATGTGTTCAGGTATAAAATTTGATAGTGTAAAATTTGATAGTATAAAATTTACTTTCAAAATAAGAAAATAGCAAGCCAGGATATAGAGTCACAATTGCAAGAATTACTATTGTACATATTAAACTGTGAAGCTACTACGTGTATTGGAATATAAAATAAATGATTAAATAATTGCGATTATACCAAACGAAGGTTTCTATAATCCCTAGGACAGATTGTGAAGTTTACAAAACACAATAGTGAAGACATTCTATTTATGTTTATTTTACGCATTTCTAATTTTTCCCATAGAAAATAGGAAAAAATGCCATGGTTGAAAGAACAAAATAAAAATAAATTCGCATTAACTTCGAAATCGCGGTAAAATTTCAGCCTCAACCACGTCTTACGACCGTGAGATAGGTGGTTAAAGTCTGTAACGGAATCAATACAACGATCCGGCAAAAGTCTTGTGCACCCTGAGGACACAAAACGCCCCCAGGACGACTGCCTTCTACACTTTTCCCGCAGAAAATTCTGAGTACAATCATCTCAACTGCCTCTCTTTTTTTTCATCCTCCTTATCTATGATGTTTTTGTCAGCTGGTACCGAAAATTCGATACGGAATATGGTTCGCTTCTCGAAGTCTAGAAGAAACATGTCATGCCTCGAGTGTGCAACAGAAGCAATTGTCGAGAATATAAAGTTCCAGTATATGCGGCACTTCTCATTCTCGAGAATTAACTTGATTTCCCTAGGAGCAGTTAGAGGAGCGACATTAAAGGTGAGTATATGTACCAAATGCTCGGAGTGTGCATGGCACGCCCTGCAGCTGTCATCGGGAATGTTTTGGCTCAAAAGGTGGCGATAGTATGTTACGGTGGATATGACACCATGTTGATACGCCACTATGAAACCCTCTCAGCCAGACTTCAATCCGGGTGATTTGAGGAAAGCAAATGTTAGCTCACACGACATTGTCTGATCCTCCACATTTCTGTGGAAGATGCCGTCCATCCTCTTTTCGAGGAGCTGGTCACGGAAATTTTTCTTTTGTGTTTTCTTAATCCGGGTTATCAGGAGTGAGTACTCGAGATAGATAATATTTGATGCTTTTGCTCACCCCTAATACTGATGTTAAGTCCGAGTGTTTCAGCAGTCTCCTCCGCTGATTTGTACAGAAACGCTTTTTTGCTCACTTCTTCGTGCTTCCTGACCATTTTAAGAAGAGGGTCTCGGATTTTCGGATAGATATATGTTTCAAAAACATACCTGCAAATACCTGCAAATTTTAAAAGTTACGGGCCGTTAAATGAAGCGGTGTCAGAAGCGCTGAGCTGCAGCGACCGGGTGCTCTGCGGCGGCGAAACCGGTTCCGATTTTAGGCTTGTTTTTCACGTGTATATGATTGTTCGATGTTAGAGGATGTTGAAAGAATTTGTCCCTCCACACAATGATGAGTGCGTATGGACCTGGCATAGCTGACTAGGCGTAAGTACTCTCATTTTCTGAACTTTATATAAACAAATGATTGTTGTGAACCTGATGTCAAATTCGTGATTTCTAACCGCTTGAACTATGAAAATCATACGAATCTTGGAAAAAGTAATGTTGCAATAGTTTTTATTGAATAAATTGTTTTCATAATTTTTTATTGCAAAAATAGTACCACATTTGAAATCAGTGCTATCAAAAGCTATGGAAAGCATATGCATCATTAAAAAAATTGTGAATTGTTTTAAAAAATTGATTATAAAAATGTTTCACATTTTCTGAACTTTGTTTAAACAAATGATTGTTGTAAAGCTGATGTAAAATTCGTGATTTCTGACCGCTTTAACTATGAAAATCATATGTATCTTGGAAAAAGTCATTAAGCAATATTTTTTATTAAATAAATTGTTTAAATAATTTTTTATTGCAAAAATAGTACCAGATTTAAGATTAGTGATATCGAAATATATGGAAAGCATATGCCTCATTTAAAAATTGTAATTTGTTTTAAAACATTGTTTATAAAAATTGTTCAAACAAATGAGTTTTGCAAATTTGATGACAGATTTTAAATCAGCGACCCCAAAACATACGAAATGATGAATAGGTGTCATTAGAGCTCAAAAGTTCAACATAATTTTTTGCGTTTTTTATGAAAAACTTTGAATTCGTTTTTCTCAAAACCACGTATTCCGTGTTGGTGAAAGTCTCACAAGGCGCAAAAATTGAGCAATCTCTATGAAACTTTTATGACATGTTCTCAGAAGGTATTTGCAGAAAGTAGACTACAATCATCAAAAAATATTGAAAATTGTTTGTTTAAAAAAATAATTAGTAGCAAAAAAAAAACGTGAAAAAATCAATTTTTTCTAAATCTCATAACTTTCACATTTTTTTCTTAATTCTAGTCTACTTTGTGCGCTGTAGTGTATAGATTGAGAACATATTTTGATTTTTTGATTCAGATTTTTTCTACGGCGGACAGATCTTCCACCAGGGAGAAAAGTCGCCGCCGATCACCCGCCATTGATCAGTGCCCCCTGCCCCCTTTTTATGCAACGACTTAACAAATCTTGTAGTACTAAAATAAACATAAACAAACAATTGTGAAAAATTTCAGCCTCCTATCTTTTATACTTTCCTCAAAAAATATTTAAAAAAAAAAAAACAGCTGGATTTCGGTCCAACACACCAACAAAGTAGGAACTCCCCTTAAGCTTTCCAAAAGACAGATCATAAGTCTATGGGAGGTCGAATCGAAAGCTTTCCGGTAAGCAATCCAAGCCATCGATAGGTCACGCTGGTAGCATGCTACAACTTTGCAGACACTTTTATCGATGAGCAGGTTCTCCAGACATCCTGCCGCGCCTTTCTTTGAGCTGCGTTGTTCATACAGTTCTTGCCACACAGGTTCAATTGCCTGAACAATCTTATCATTTAGGGTAGCTGTGAATATCTTATATAGTATGTTCAGACAAGTGATTGGCCTGTAATTCTTCGGGTCAGCTGAGTTGCCTATTTTCGGCAGGAGTATTGTGCGCGCTTCTACTAACCACTCCGGAATTGGTTCTTCCGACTTTAAATATGGGGTGAAAATGCGGGCAAAATCCATTACAGCCAGATCTTTAGGCTTGAGAGAAACCTGGGTCATAAAGCATCGCTGTTCCTCTATCGGATGCCTGCCTGCTGTTGGTTTTAGTGTCGCCTCCCTTTCTCTGTTGCCAGCTTGTCCTGGATGCGGTAGAGTAGGTGTTTCGCTTACATAGCCCCCTTTTTGGAAATACTTCAGCATAGTTTCGCAGACGTTGATCCGAAAAGTGCGATAGCTCCGGGTGTTTCTTCCCGAGATTCCGTCGATCCATCGCATTGAAATTATCTTCATTGGCTCCCCCAGGTCGAGAATGGTCAGAATTGTTGGCCGACCCATTGTCGGGAGCCCTGCGCGTTCTGTTGTTTTGAACCGCACTTACTACAACTATGTTTGGTGTTGTCATTGTTGTTCCCACGAGAAGCTAGGGAAACGGTTTCGTCCATCCTTGCAGAGCCGCGCATGGAAGGATAAGTCTACGTACTCTGAGAGGTGGCCCGATATCTCAGAGTCACCGTTCTATACACCTTACCCAGGTGCCATTCAGCTTTTGACTCAGTTTTCATACCTCCGTTTAGGGGTTAATGTCCGTGACAGCCTATTCAGTTTTGTAAGTATATTCAGCAGAAACACTTGGTACAGGGACTATGTATCCGCAACCCGAGAACGCGTTCGGTGGCTTTATGTAGGCCCTTCGGTTTGATTCTAGAAGAATAAAAAACCGAACCGAATGGCGCAGTCATGTATATATATATATATTACAGTTGTAAACACTATAAGTTTTATAAATTTAACATACAATTCGATATTTCTATTTTATTCTAAGCTGAAAGAGAAAAAATCTTGTTAGAAGAAATCAGGCCTGGGGCGCATTGAACACGAGTCTCCGGGGCAGCAGAACGGATATATTTTCCTATGATAAAAGAAATTATAATGTTTAGGAATGTTATCATCCTCATGATTTTCTACGTGTGTGACGTCATACGTTACTAAATCACGAAGCACTAAATTCAATTGATTTTCCTCTCATTGCACCTTCCCATTGAGAATGGTAATTTTTCTCACCTGTTTTGCAACTTATGTTATTTTAACTGCTAGTTATTTCAACGACGATTTTATTATTTAATTTGCGAATATCACTTTTTTCAACTGCAATCTGCTACCAAAAATATTAATCTTTCGAACTATAAGTGGCAATTATTAGGTTTGTTGTATAGTTATAAATGAAATGGAAAATGTATTTCTTCATATAGCTCCGGCAATAATATAATTCTCTAGGCTATATCCTATATATTGCCACCGAATTTTTGTAAAGATCAATATTATAATGGTAAATTTTATGGACAAGAGTTACTTCGTGTATTCCAGGAGTATGTTTCTAATTGCAGAGATCCTAAAGTAATGTGAAGACCAGAGTTTCCCGAAGGTAATGCGTTCTTTATACCCACAAGATTGGTTCATCCTTGATTCCTTGAGACACCCATTACAGGGATCCTGGTGTGGTGTAGAACAGACTTTCATGATGGAGATGTATTTTTTACACCTGGGCCATGGGCTGGATTCCATGTTCGCAAGAAATTCTCAAGAGACTGTTAAGTACTGTTGAATCCAGACTTCCCCGAAGGAGATTTGTGTTTATACCTGGAGCAAACTCTAATTCACTGTTAAGGCTATTGAGGCCACTCCGAAAATCACCGTAAATTGCCGTGCTTTGGTTCAATTTACCTTATCCAAGAATCCACTTCAGTCACCTTAATGTATTCTAGGGGACCGAGAGTCCTGAATATACCATACCTCATGGTATAAGATATGTCTTTGGCACCTAATGCAAGAGCCGGTTGATAAAATTTCGTAGAAACAAATGAATTATTTTTAAAAAATAGTTCAAAATTTAACACTTTCTGAGAACATGCACTTTTCATAGTTGGTGTAGGTTTTGACGTTGATAGCATAATTTTATCGAATAGTTTGTACCTATGGTATAAACTAGTACAAAAACAAATTTACGTCGAATG
Organism: Belonocnema kinseyi; assembly: GCF_010883055.1. Classification (NCBI taxonomy): domain Eukaryota; kingdom Metazoa; phylum Arthropoda; class Insecta; order Hymenoptera; family Cynipidae; genus Belonocnema; species Belonocnema kinseyi. The sequence goes on from NC_046657.1 coordinate 69,694,890, forward strand.
CATTCCGTAGAATTTTCCCACGTGGGTACAGAAATTACTTTCAAAAAGAATAATACAATTTTGAATTAAATAGCTCTATTTTCAACCAAATTAGATTGAATCAATTTTCAATATAATGGTTTATTTCTCTAACAAAATGAATTACTTTTCCAACAATATTTACTGAATTTTCATCAAATAGTTGAATTTCAAAGCTAGGAAGACAGTTCCTAAAATATAGGCAAATTTTCAAAATTAAAAAAAAATGATCTTCGAAACATTTAATTGCAATTTATTATCTTCTTTTCCAGAAAAAAATAATTTCATCTTAGTTTTTCAGGATAATTACGAGGGGTGTTCAAAAAGTAAGCTTCCCTGCTCCGGGAAAACAGCAAAACACAATTTTTAGGTTAAAGTAACATATGTATTTATTGTTTGACTTATAAACTATTTTTCTACATAGTCCCCTTGGACTTGAATACATTTTTTACATCTGTTCTCAAGCTTTGACAAACCTTCTTTATAAAAATCCGTGCGCTGTTTTTTAAAGAACAAACTTTACACACAAGCTTTACGGTAACCAAGATGATATTTTATGATTTTGTGGATTGAAGTTCGACAAATATCGATTTCAGGAGGCATTAAGTCAAAAATTCTGTCAATTGTAAGGCGCCTATCCGCCAAAATTATTTTTTCGACTGCTGCAATTGCGTCATCTATAATGGCGGTTTTTGGCCTGTCTGCACGCTGCTCATCATGAACTTCTCCGCGTCCCTCGAGAAAATATGTACGCCAGCGACGCACCATTTGCACACTTATGCATTTGTCACCATAAATATGCAATAATTCAGTGTGAATTTCGTTGCAATTAGGCCCTTTTGCAGTTAAAAAACGAATAACTGCACGCAACTCACAAGTAGACACGTTTTTCACAGGTAGCTCCATGGTTTCCGAGCCGGTACTGATGAACAAAATTTTTTCGGCAGCCAAGACCGGTTTATAAATTTGAAATCAGCCAAAGGTATTATATGCAAAGGTTATAAGAAAAATCTTCTATTTCTTCTTGCAGAACGCAGCTTGCATTCCAACCGAAATCCTCATAGAGAATATAATTCTGATCCTTCTTCTTCTGTTGCTGGAAAACCACATACGCCTAAATGGTTTTCTACAGAAGAACCTCCTTCTCGTGCCAAGTCTAGGTCTCCTGATAGCAGGCCTCCTCCTATTAAAGTTCTAAGATATTCCCTTCGATAACTTGGATGTATTCGGCTTATTCCGCGATCAAATCACAACCTTACATTCGAATTTCGAAGATACATTTTTCCAGCTGGTAAACCAATTTGTTGGAGGGCAGATAGAATGCGCCAGAGTCATGTGTTCGCTCAATAATATATTGTATTATCAGCACCCGATTGAGACCTTTGTGCATTAATAAAGCAAAGCGGGATTTTGTCTGGAATATGTACGTCAGAAAGACAATATCTGAGAGTAAAAATGAACATCATAAGCGGCGCAATTAATCATTTGACGACTCACTGCAATTCAAATGGAACCTTAATTGTGAACGTAATCCTCGTCAATATCCCGAAAAAGCTGGCCATAATTTATTAATTTCATCACTTTAAGATGAATTTGCTTACTCGGGTGTTTTTAGGGTCGCTGATTACGAATCTGATATTGGTTTTTGAAAACAAATGGCGGTCACAAAATGACGAAAGATTCTCACAAATTTTCATTTTTGTATGAAAAGAAGGATCACTTAGAGGTTTTCGGGTTCGCTGATTACGAATCTGACATTGGTGTTTAAAAAAACGAAATGGCGGTCACAAAATGGCGGAAGATTTTCACAAATTTTTATTATTTTATGAAAAGAAGGATCACTTAGAGGTTTTCGGGTTCGCTGATTACGAATCTGACATTGGTTTTTGAAAAAACGAAATGGCGGTCACAAAATGGCGGAGGATTCTCACAAATGTTGTTTTTTTTTTAGAAGAAAAATTATTACTAAGGGGTTTTTGGGGTCACGGGTTATAAGTAAAATATTAATTTCACAAAAAATAGCACACTTTTCACAGGCTTGAAATAAGAGGATCAGACGCAACTAACAATTTACAAAAAACGTCTTCCATATTTTTAGTCCTGCTACATTTTCGGCTAAAATCTTGACGGAAGTCTTTGATAAATTTTTTGCAAGATTCCTGAGCCTCTTGAGACATCTATCCTATAGGCAACAATGATGACTCTATGATTTGGACACATGCATTAAAATTTTATATACGCTAGTAGGCATGTAGTACCATGGGTACAATTCAACGAATCTTCGCGCAGTTGAGAAAGCGTACTCTTCAAACTTTACTATTTTTATATCAAACCCACACGAAATGACCTAAAGTATAACATAAAAGCTGTCAATCAAATTTTGGTCTATACCCGTAATGGACGCAGAGGCTCGAGAATTTTCGAAAAAACGGCGTGCTGTATTTCCGTTTTTAGTATTTCCATATCACTGTTTTAGGGCATCTACTAACAATCCTAATTGCTGCCGAAAACCATTTTAAATTTTTTCGGTCTTCTATTTTCACTTTCTTGTCAGCGCGAAATTGGCAACTTTTTACTTCCAATCTATATGAAATGTGCAATAGGCACTTGAAGAACCGAATCCAAGCATGCAACGACGAAATGCCAAATTCCACGTTTTCGCACTCGAATTTTTTTTTGAAACATTTGATCTATATTGTTAAACTGTTTCGAAGAACACTTGCAGAGAAAACAATGTTGAGCAGAAGTTATCTTTCATAACGAATTACAAACATTCACGTCAACCACTGTAAGTACATTTTTGTAAGAAACGGTAATTTTTTTACCGCTAAAATTCGTTTGAAAAGGCTGCAAATTTTTTTCTTGATCTTTGATATGGTTAACCTCTGCTCTTCTTGCAGTTTTATCGGCCTGAAAAATCCTGGAGATAAAGGGCGTGGATTTTTCCACAAACCTGCACCGTAATTATCAATTTCACCTACAAAAACGAGCTGCAAAGTTACCAAAGAAGTAACAAACTTGTTGTTATCAGTTTTATTTCCATCATCATCGTCAAACTTCTGTTTGAAAGTACTTTGCCCCGAAGTACCATCACACACCCATTTGCAGATTAACTGAAAATCACATTTTTGTTCGGATGGGAGACTTTTAATGACGTCCGCTTGCACTAATAACAAGCGTTCGACTATGTGATTCAACAATGGTTGTAATGTAACTTCTGCGCTCGATTCAGTGACAATAATTTCTGATGGTGTAGAATAACATCTTTTTTTGGCTTCTAGAATCTGATTGTAAGGGGGGTACCAAATACAATTTTTTTCAAGACTTACAGAACGTATGCCAATATACTGACCCTTAGACAATTTATTCTCGATCATGAGTGCGACAACTTCGTCGCCAGAAAGGGCGGATGCTTTCGACGGGCCTTCTTCTGTGACATCTTTGACTAATTTCGCTGCATCTATTTTTCCTTTGTCTCGGAGACTCATTTGCGTGGCATAAGCTAACTCTTCGGTATTGAACTGTTGACGAATATTTTCTTTCCTTCTCCCCTTTGTTCGCTTGATTCAGAATCGCAATCGTCAACGCATGCATCATATTTGTTATCGTAATTTTCACAGGTGATAACAACGTAGCAGTTTTCAGCATTCTCAGAAATTTTTCCTTTGACTAATTCAAATAATTCCTTTCGGGTCAAATAAATCCGCTGTTTTGTTTCTCCATGATCAGTATCTGGAAAAGAACATTTGTTTTAAATATTAAGTCGATATTTTTTTGTCGTTTAAAAAATAATTTTTTTGAATGAGCAGATGTATGCTTATACCGTTATTTGAATCTAATACAAAAGTGAAATAACAAATGTTTACGGTGTTACAGCATGATTAACGTGCACTGCACAAGGAGCGTTTTAGAACGCATCCGTACAATCTATTTGAAATAATGTCTCAAGACTAAACGGGAAACTTTGGGAAGCTAATTTTTAAATATGTTTCCCGTGAATGTGTAATTTTCCATTGATATCTGAGAAGTGAGTGAGGGTCAATTTGCCAGTCAGCTATAACCGCATCGAAAATATTCATCATTAACACTTCAAAAATAGAAAAAGAATTTTATGGTGGTTGTGCGAGGGGTACATAACTCTTGCAATCAGTGTACACACGTTGTTGCAATCATCTTGCAATTACCTTTCAATCACTTGAAATCACCGTGGAATTACTTTTGATAACTCACAATTGCTGGGAATCACTCAAAATCACTTGAAATCACATGAAGTCAGTTGCAATGACCAGCAATGATTTACAATCACTCTGCAATTACTTTGAAATCACCTGAAATCACTCTGTATTCACCTGAATTCTATCTGAAATCAAGTGAAGTAAAGTGCAATCACTTTGCATTCACATCTCGACCTTGATATTATTTTTTATTTTTCAAAAGCTATTCAATTGAATAATAAAATCTATAATTTATTTTTGTCACGATTTTATCATTTAAGTGAACAGTTTGTGTTATCGCATAAATTTCAAAGGCATTTAATTTTGAAACAAGTATCAGTTTATCAAATGGCACCTTTTCCTATCTAGCACATGTATATTTTTCGAAATCAATAAGCTATCATTGTTTTATATAAGCAGATTTTTCAAGAGACAATTAATTATTTGAGGAGTACAAAAAAACTCGATAATTATTGTTGAAATCATTATTCTTAAAAAGCTTATTGACCTATTAATATTTAAGTGGTTCTATACCTTAAATTTAAAATTTAGGAAATTATATCTACAAATAATCAATTTTAATAAGAAAAATCATAGGAAAACTTCTGCGAATAAAAAACATTCGTGATTTCTAATAATCTTGCAGGGTTAAATTAAAATTTTTAATCTATCTAATCTGGCATTTGAATCTGGTTAATTGCTGGCATTTGAAAAAATTGTATTTGAAAAAATAGTTAAATTTTAACAACTTCAGGTTATTTTGGTGTGTTTAACCTGAAATCGGGGTATTTTTAAAGAAAAGTCTTTAGAATTAAATCCAATCATTCATGTTTAAAATAATAAATATTACAAGCTTTAAAAGTTTCGAATTATGTTAATGTTTTTCGTTAGAAATTCTACTTTTTACTAAAAACACACACGAGTTTGTTATTTTTTTACTTCATGTGAAAGATCCGCATTCTAGACCTGTTAACTAATATTTCAGAAATTGTACACGGCAAAGGAAAACCGTTATCTAGGCTTATGTTGTAGATGTCGAAACGCGACTTTCGGAAATCCGCTTGAAAAAATTAAAAGGAAATTTCACGGTTCCATTTTCGAGATATTAACTGCATTTAAAAAGGTGCCAGGAAATACAATAAAATCAATTTCGAATGAAATGGCAGTTAACATGTTAACTACTACATGAATAAAAATTACTAGTATATCATTCAGCGTTATTCCACTTTCAAACCCATTAGATCTTGTGAAGTGTTAAACATGTTAATAGATTTTAAAATAATCCTAGGAGAATACGTGTCCATGCGATTTTGTTTTAACTTTCTGTATAAGGAATCCCACGATATCGATTTTTGCACGTATAATGTGTATAGGCGGTATTTTAAGAAAATCTAGTGTTGGATTTCTAGGAATTGTGAATTTCAAAATTATAAACATCTAATATAATAATTACAATACAATAGTATTAATTAAATAATAAATTAATGTTACAAAATTTATAAATGGTAATAAATCAATAATAATAATAATATGTATAATAATAATAATGTTATAGCATGCGGGTCGGTGGCGATAGTGAGCTGAGAGATGGTCAGGCAGATCTCACCAATCAAACAGCTGGCCAGCAAGAACATCTGCGACAAACGGTAAGCAGTGGAACATCAACTGTGCCTACTGAGGATGCTTTGGCTAGCGCTAGCTATTTGCAGCCAACCACCTCGACAGAAATACCGTGGGAGAGCATCAATTGGGATACAACAATGAAAGAGGAATTGGTGCGTCTCTATTACGTAAGTGTGAAATTTGAAACGAAAATGAAAAACGGATACAATTTACGAGCAAAATTTGCTGCAAAGTATTCTAATATATAAAAATTCGCACTGAGAGATCTTATCGCTAAGGTAAAGGACATCAGGACTAATCTACATGTTACAAAAGACCGAGCAATGGAGATTAAACAACAGGTTAATTTGGCGTGGAAAAACGACGGCAATGAACATCAGTTAGAGAAATTTACGTCAAAAGGTCAAACAGGAGCAATTAATATTCTTCCTTAACCTATTGATGATCCAACACCACTACATTTTCCAAAGATGGATGACCTTATACAACCAGAGGCAGAAATAGGGGTTCAGCAACAAAAAAAAGCGGCGAAAATGGACATACCATAAGAATAGAATTGTTAGGCAAATGTTCTGTGTGCACTAATAGCACGCAGCTATAATAGTTGCAACTGCTAGAAAGTTGGGCCGGAAAACTAGGCTTGCAAATGCAGTTTCTGTCCCAGAAAGGGATCGAGATCCACCATGAAATATCACGTTGGATATGGATGTCAGCAAAGTAAGGTGCAAATTGGGTCGATTAACTCAATATAAAACAAGAAATAGAACCAGAAAGCTGATGAACCATGTTACTAAAATCATTCACCCTCGGCACATCGAGAAATTAACACCAGCAATATCGGATGAAATTTTAGACTCTCAACAACAGAGACTTGATGCTCTTACTGTCAGTCTGCGTCCGTACAAGAAAAGTAATGCACGAAGGCACCAAAATCAAAACTTCCAGACAGATGAAAAAATGTTCTATCGCGAACTGAGAGTAGAGCCAAATAACCACCATGGCACCGAAGTCCCTCAATTGGAAGATATGATTAACTACTGGTCGGGCGTTTGGGGAAAAATGAACAGAAGCAATTTGGACACTGTGTCTTTCAAACTAGAGGAAGCAAGGGCAAGCAATAGACCTGAAATGCATCTGACAAACATCATAGCTTTAGATACTTCAGCGGTCTTAAAAAGGGCAAATAATTGGAAAGTTCCAGGTCCGGACATAGTGCACAACTTCTGGCACAAGTACCTGACGAGTGTGCATCTTGCGTTGGCAAGGTGTTTTCAGAAGATCATTGAACACCCAGATTTGATGCCAGGTTTATGCTCCAGGGTACTACGTATATGAAACCAAAAAAACCAGATGTTCAAAATCCATTTGACTTTCGACCGATAGCCTGTCTTCCAACAATTAATAAATGTCTTACAGCTATCATTGTAGATAAGGTATATTCTCATTGCGATGAGAATGACGTTCTTACAGAAAAACAAAAAAGATGTTGTAAAAACTCGCGAGCGTAAATATCTAGTCACTATAAACGCTGTTGCCATGACTCAAGCTCCTAAGCATCAAAGGAACTTCCACATGACATACATTGACTAGAAGCAAGTGTTTCCTTCTGTGCCGCATGACTATTTGCTTGAAGTCTTAAAACTTTACAAAATCTGTCCACGCATTATTGACATTCTAAGCCATGCGATGTGGCTCTGGGGTATAAGAATCATGTATTTTGATCATGGACAACCAAGGATAAATAGATCAATACACCTTACGACAGGTATATTTCATGGAGACTCCTTCATTTATTAAGAAAAACACTTAACAGCATGTCTCAAGGGTTCAGAATTCATGACAATGAGGATGATCATCATGTGAGCGATCTTCTTTACATGATGACCTAAAGCTGTACGCTAGTTCAGCCCAGAAACTGCAGCAAGTGATCGATGTCACAAAGCAGTTTTCCAATTATATCCGCATGGAGTTCGGACTAGATAAATATAGAACAGTGCATTCCTACCACGACATTTAGCGAGTAGGGGCTTTGTGATGTCAAAAAACTGTGTGAGTCGCAAGATATACAGTTGCGAGACTATTTTAACAGCAACCGAAATGGTGCTCTTTACAGTACCATCTGTCAAGCGAATCTTGACTACACGCCCTTAAATTTGTCCTCAGATGGGGCCTTAATATCAGGGCAGAAACCATCGAGGAATTAGAAATACAATGGGGGCAGAAAGCCGTGCATGACGAGCATTGCAACATGTTAGATCAAAATGAAGAGGATAGTGAGGCATCTAATATTCGAATAAGAAAGGGTGTTCTGTATCCAGAGACAGAAGGATTCGTCATTGCGATACAGGACAAAGTTGTGAGCACCAGGAATGATCGCAAACACGTGATACTTCAAGACGTGGTTGACCGATGCCGATTATGTGGAGATACCAATGAATCCATCGAGCACATTATTTATGGCTGTTGCGTAATGGCTCAGAGAGAATACGTGCACAGAAATAATGATGTAGCAGGCATTATGCATTAACAACTTGCCCCAAACCTAGGACTCTTAAAAGAATTCGCTTTAGAAAGCGAAGATTACATCTTATATTGGGATGTTACTATCCAAACGGATCATTATATCCGGGCCCATCGACCTGACATCGTGATGCGAGAAAAAAAAGGTGGAAGAGTGTACATCATCGACATTGCTTTTCCGCCTAACCGAATTTTGCAGTCAACATATACAACCAAGATCTACAAATATAGTGAGTTAAAATATAAGGTAAAGACCATATGGAGGAATATGAATCATGCATCTATTCATCCCATTGTGATCATCTTGAACATTTAGGAGTCAGTAGGGTATCTGCAGCAGCTCAGAAGGCGATTTTATTAAACACCTTTCGCGTTGTAAGAAACTTTCTTGACCATCAGGAAGCGAGCGGCTAAAAACCCGTTAATTGGAAGATGGTAGCTCTAAAAAAGCATCCGGAGGTGACTGTTGTCACCTCCAACGTTCGTGGCTGCTCGTAATTGTATACCTACAACATCATCGCAGGAGGTTTCAAGCATCGTATTAAATTATTTGAATTAACTTATAACATTATAATCTCATCAGTCACTTGACTTAGTCCGTGGCTATGATGTATAACCGGGTTTACTCGAGTAAGAGTTTAGTAAAACATAAAATAATAATACGTAATCAGCAACCTCGAAAACCCCCTCATACAAATTTTGAAAGGAATCAACAATTTATTGATATTTTGATAAATACCAAGAATGTGTTCATCATAATCGTCGGCCATATTTGATCCGCCATTTGGTTTTCTGAGTTTTTGACATCGGAATCGTAATCAGCAGCATATTTTGATCTGGACTGCCGTGCAAAAGTTTTTGACCACCTTGTTTTTATGACTGCGTAAATTCTCTTAATTAAAAATATATTACAGCTAAAAAAATTTCATTAAGTCCATGTGACGGTTATAACATTTAGGCTTTACAGCAGAAGTTTGACTTCTAATTTTCTCTGTCGTTAATCGTGCAATTCGTTTTACCCACAGACCCTTAGAAGTTCAAAGTTGGCTACTCGCGACGCTAGTGCTGCTCTGACACAGCTGATACTTATGCCAGGCCAAATTGGTTTATTTGCATTTCAAGTGCAAACATAACTTATGGCATTATTTGTGCATAATGTTAGTGAGCGATTTATGTTGTTTTGCCTCACTTTGATAAATATAAACCTTATAACTAGACCATTGAGTCGGTATTTCTCTAAAATGGTAATTTAAAAAAAAACCTGTTTTACAATTCTAATTATTTAGGACCAGAGATACATTCCTACATGCATTCTATTTAGCGTGTCAAATTTTTGACACGATATCTCATTCCATGTGGACGTAAGTTAGCAAAGAAAAGTACTGATTTAACTTCCACTGGTATTTTCTTCTAACATTTTTTTCTGCAAAATTTCCACCAGAACAAAGCAGAGACATGGACTTTTTTACCTCCTCTTTCATTTCCCAAACTTTCAGAGCGATACCTCATTTCGTTTAATGTAAGTTCGGAAAGAAGAATGAAGGACCAGGTTTGGTCACTGTGCGAATATGGTAAAAAGGGATTCAAAATGAGCCAAGAAAAATTGAAAAATTTTGAATATTTTGGAAGTTATTAAACATTAAAGAAATATTTTGAAATTTACACTATTTTTGCAATACCTTATTAAAAATAAACGAAAATCCAAAAACTTGTGCACGCCAGTGCACGTTTTAATAACTTTTTTATCGATAGATTATCGCGAATTTACATTCTACTACGCGGTTTCGAATGCTTAACGAGTTGTTGCATCCGTTACCTCAATTTTAAAAGTCTCAATGTGATTAAAATTAAATCAAAGTAATGAACTAGTGAAAAAAAGTCGTTTAGTCGCATGATCAAATTCGATTTCTCTACATATTACATTAAATAAGTTTTGTAATAAAACAAAAATTGTAGCTTAATTTAAAAAAAAATCCAATTTAAAGAATTATTTGAATTCTAAATTACGATTTGTAGACCTTTTTGAGTTGAACAATTGTATGCATTATATTCGATCTTACATTACATATTTTTGACGAAAAATAGAATCATCTATTTTTTCAAAAGCGTTCTTCATAAATAAACTAGAACCAGTAAGATGATCAACAATATCTGGCTAACGACATCACCCAACCTATTTAGGCTTTAAAAAGTATACCAAAGGTTAGTTCAATCGGCTAATTCCTTCAAATGTTTGCGCGACGAACGAAAGCGAAAACAGATAGAAACTCTATTAAAAACCTTTACTTCATAATCAGTAAGCCCAAAAATGTCAAATCTAAAAAAATGTGAAATGATACAATCATCTACGAAGGAAAACCTCGACAAAAATAACGTTATCTCACATACAAGTGAGATTACAGCTCCT
>NC_046657.1:69705771-69716832 GCF_010883055.1 Belonocnema kinseyi
GTTCGATGATGCAATGGTATATATTTGTAGATACATTTGTTAACCAAATTATTTACTGTAGCAATAATCAGTTTTTCCTCTACATTGCGAAAATGAGGAGGCTCTATACTTTCGTTCTCGCTTTGGTGGTCATCTTTAATTCTATTTGTGAATATAATAATATAATATCTTTATAATTCGTATTACATTTGATGTGAAGCATGCATAAATGCAGCTATTTGTCAGACCTGTGAAAAAAATGCAAAGACCCTATTTCCAGCTTATAATCTTACAATCATCTAATTATTTTTTCGCGTCTTATTTGTAAATATGACAACTTCAGGCTCTTACTTTGGATGCTCTAGGTGTATAAAACACATCTTCTTCGAGGAAGTGTGATTTTCACAGTACATTTGGGTTCTAGAGTGGGTTTTTCAAAGCTAAAATATTGATTCAATTCCCTAGCTTTGGAAAACACATTTTCTTCGAATAAGTCTGGTTGTTACAATACTTTAGGGTACCTGAAGTGGGTTCCTCGAGAAATCGAGATTTAAACAATGGATTAGGCGACCAAAATCAAATCTCCGAAGAAATCTGGTTCTTGCAGTATTTTTGGGTCCCTAAAGTAAATTTCCGGCTGCAGGGACCATAAAGTTCTGTAAGAACAAGACTTTCGCAAGGGGAATGAGTTTTTCATAACTGGAGCATTGGTTGATCCTTGCGTCCTGGCGGTACCCATTCCAAGTATCCTGGAATACTGTAAAAAAAAAATTTTCCGACGTTGATGTGTTTTAATACCTGGGGCTAGGACTGGATTAAGTGTCCTCAAGAAACCTATTCAAAGGTTGAATCTCACGTCTTTGAGGTATCCACTTCAGGGAACGTAAGATTCTATACTGGGATCTCGACTTATAGGAACCGAATATAACAGATGAGATAATGAGAAGAGTCGAGAAAAAGGTGCTTATAGGGTCAGCAGAGATGTGCAGTGTACGATCTAGCATTTCAAAATGCCGCAAGCAAGAAAGAGAAGAACAGTTCAGAGAACTGTGATTCACCGTGAAGGGTATTGAGGCTACCCCGAAAATTGCGCTACCAGTATATAAAAATCCGAGTTCCCCGAAATAAATGTCTTTTTACACCTGAGGCTTCGCTCAATACTGTATCATCTAAAAAAGTAGTTTCAATAATCTTATAGGGTGTTTAAAATGCAACATTTTTCTTGCTCTGCCCTTTTTTATATCGTTACTTATTTGGCATATAATATTCAATTTCATTTTTTTTTTTATTATGAAAATGCAATATCTCCGGTGATTTTTTTCATAAAAAAATCTTATTTAGATAAATGTTTAATGTTGTTTTTACGAACAAAACAAAAAATACACGTTCTAAAAAACAGTGATTTATAACAAATGTGTAGATCATTTTCAGATGAACAACTTTCGTCCCATTTTTTTCGTAGCTTATGTTGCTAGTCTAAAAAACTAGTTTTGTCATTTTTAATGTTTTTTTCTACAAATAAAACCAAAACTACGCATCCTATCTGAAGGTGATTCCTAAAAAATTTCCGGAAATTTTTTTATGTACAATTTTTGTGCATTTTTCTTTTGTCGTATCTTGCATCGTTTGAAAATAAAATGTCATTTTCCATTATTTTTTGTGTACTCGAAATTTAAAATTTTGATTTTCCAGAAAAATTCAAAAGTAGTTACAACAATCTTAAAAATAAATTGTTCCTCTTTTTAAATACTACTAACAGCCGTATATAGAATGTTTAAATCTAAAAAAGTTGTCGTGACAACAGACAATTCTTTCGAAAGTTATCGTGCAAACAAAATAAAATTTTACAGAGCGACATACACATAAACACATTAGTGAAAAAATTTTTCGACTGCGGGAAGTCTCAATTCATTGATATTTGAAAAAAATAGGTAGAGGGGTTAAATTTTACACAAATCTAGTACCTTCTCTAATGAGAATGAAAAAAAATCTTCTATTTCTTATTGCAGAAAGCAGTTCACAGTCCGAAGTAAATTCTTATAGCGAACATCATCCTGGGCCCCCTTCTTCTGTCAAACAACATACGCCTGATCGGACTTCTACAAAGGAACCTCCTTCTCGTACAAGGTCCAGGTTTCCTATTAGCGGGCCTCCTTCCATTAAAGTACTTGGATATTCACTTAAACAACTTGGATACATTCGGCTCATTCCCCACAAAAATCTGAGCCTTTCATACGAATTTCGAAGTTACATTTTTCCAGCTGGTATACCAATTAGTTGGAGAGCAGACGGAATTAAATTTAGTACCGTGCAACGTCAAGAACATATTGTAGTATCAACATCCAATGGTGACGTTTTTGCAATATTAACGGATAGAGGGATATTATCTGGAATATATAGGTCACAAAGGGGTTATCCGAGAGTAAAAATAAACATGATAAGCACCGCAATTGATAAATTAACCGTAGATGAAATCAGGGATTGTCCAGTGGGCAAAAATCACCCAATCTTCCCACAAAGTTTTCTTAAAGCTTTGTCAAATTATGAATCGCTACAGTTCAAATGGAATTCGAGAGGCGAACCTACTCGGATAATAAGATGTCTGATAACCGATTCGCTTAGGCCAAACGAAGAATACATTGTATTATCAACATCCAGTGGGGACGTTTTTGCAATATTGGAACATAGTGGAATTCTTCGTGCAATATATAGGACCGGTAGAACTCATCCGCGGGTAAAAATAAATATTTTAAGTGGCGCAGTTCATGATCTGACTCTGGATGAAAGAAAGGATTGTCCAGTAGGCAACAATCATCCAATCTTTCCAAACAGATTTATTAGATCATGTTCAAATTATGATTCGCTTCAGGTTAAATGGAATCCTGATGGCAGAAGTACTCCCTATACTTATTCTTCTGTCAGGCAACATTCACCTGACCAGACTTCTCCTCAGGAGCCTCCTCTGGAGGCCAGGTCCAGATCTCCTTTGGGGAAACCTCCTTCCCATAAAGTACTTGGATATCCACTTGCAAAACTTGGATATATTCGGCTTATTCCACAAAAAAATCCAAATCGGCAATTTGAATTTCGAAGATACGTTTTTCCTGCTACTAAAGAAATTCAGTTGAGGTTACGACCTGGTAAATTTGCACCCATGCCCACCCGAGAACATATTGTATTATCAACATCCTATGGTGATGTTTTTGCAATACTGGAGTATACTGGTATTCTTCGTGGAACATATAAGTTAAATAGAGAAAAGAAATGGAGTTATCCGAGAATAAAAATAAACATGGTAAGCGGTAAAGTTGACTATATGACTGAATTTGAAATAAAGGAATGTAATGTAGGAAAAACTAACCCAATCTTCCCACGTTGGTTCAATAAAGTTGTCTCAAATGAAGATTCTCTACAGTACGTCTATCATTAATTCAGTGGAAAATAAGATAAACTAAAATATAGTATTTCTTGCATTTTGTTGTCGAATACAAATTAAAATAAAAGATTTAAATGTCAATGTCACTATAAACATATCACCTACACCCCAGACCGAATTTTAATGATTTTTGCAGCAGTAGTATATCACTTAAAGGGATTTGAATGCAATTAGGAAATAGTCAAGCATTTCAAAAGGAAGAAAGAAAATTCTAGCTGAAATTTTTAATTCAATTTCGGAGCCATCAGGTTTTTGGGCGAAACATAGCACACTTACTGCTCCCCTTAAAGTAACGACGGATCTTAAATTAGCAGTGGATAATAGGGACATCACGATTGCTGTCCTGTTTTTTTTTCGAAGGCTTTTAATATGGTTAACTATAAGTTACTCCTACAAAAATTAAAATCTTTCAACGTGTCAACTTCTGTGATCAAATGGTTCCAATCCTATTTTAATAATCGGTCTCACAGAATTATTAATAGCAGTGGTGGGATTTTTGCCTAGTGGGAGGTAAAGAGTGGGGTTCCTTAGGGTTCCATTCTAGCACTCCTTCTCTTTAATTTGTTCACCTCTGACCTTGGAAGTGAACTTCAATATTGTAGCTGCCACAAATATGCTGGCGATTTCAAAATTTACTTATCGGGACCGGTGTCTTCTTGTTCTAGTTAAGGATGATATCGATCACTCTATCCTCTGGGCCTGGAAGAATGAACTCACTCTTAATCCGGGCAAAACTCAGACAATTGTTGTCTGACCTACTTCATCTTCATCGCTAGAAACTCTGGCATTATTTCCGCCACTTTATAATGAGAGTCTCATTATCCCTTTTTTGCAAGTGGTTAAAGATCAGGTACATAGCATCTCGAGGAATACGTACAGTATTCTACAATAACTATATAGGAATAAGATTTCTTTACCGACATCCACTTAGGTAATTTGGTTTAAAGTCTAATCCTGTCCCAATTTGACTACGGTTGTTTAGAGACATTCAAGCACATTCTAAGCTTCGTAGAAGACATTCAATTATTGAGATTCCCTTGAACAGAACGTGTAAGCTTCGAAAGTCATTTATAGTAAGAGGTGTCCGGTTATGGAATAAGATCCCATTTAATTTTATAAATGCACCTTCCCTGTAATCTTTAAAAAACTCTTTTTCAAATATTTGTACAATAGTTTTAACCGAACTCTTGAAATTACTTACTGATAAACTCTCACACATAATGTAGACTCCATTTTTTTAGTTGGTTTATAGATTTAACTAAAAGATTAATTAAGTATATTACCGATGAGTGCTTGTATAAATTAGAAATGACCTTGCATTAACCTGTTCCTTAGAGGGCTATTTAGCCCTATGCAGTTTTCTTTAATAAATACAAATACAAATACAAAATATAAATGGTGAGGTGCAGATGCATCGCCTCAAATCTACGCACAATGACAGAAACAGTGAAGAGAAGTCAAAAAATAAAATTTTGTTCTTGAAATATTTCAAATTCAGAAATTTGCACAATTTTAACTTTTCAGACTCGAGTCCTCTGAAAACATCATATCACCTACATCGCTAACAGAATTTTAATGATTTATGCAGCAGTAGCTTATCACTTTTAAGGATTTCATTGAAATCTAGAAACAAAAATTCAAAAGGAAGAAAGAAAAATCAAACTAAAATTTTTTATTCAATTTTTCGCACACGTAGCCTCGTTATCCACGCGCCATAATAGACACAGCAAAGAGAAGGCAAATAATATAATATTAAAGGCAACTTGTAGAACATAGTTCAAAATTGATTTTATATTCCATTGTTTTAGAACTTTTTTTGAAATTTGTAACTGATATGTTGAAGGGATTTTTGAATTTTTATTATTTGAAATTATATGTTAATGCTAATAATCAACCAATGTTAATTGTTTTCTTTTTCGTCTATCTTTTGGTAAAGAGCTTTTTTACTGTCATTACCTTTTGGATTCAAAGCGCAGGCATGTGTGCAAGCAAGATATAACTGATACGGGATATTATTTTTTCTACACAAATTATAATATCGAATAAAATTGTAATATTATGATCGATGATTCGTTTTCACAATGATGCTTACACGAGAAAATTATTTTATTCCTGATTTCAGAAATTGAAAAGATTTTCCATGATTAAAAATTTTTGAGCGATTATAAAATTAAAATTAAAACTTTAAGGATTGATTCAAATTTTATGTAATGATTTCATCATTCTTTCAGTAATCTTAATGGATTTGACAATATTTTATCGTCTGTTATGAATTATGTAGATCAGGAGATTGATTCTATAAAAAAACAACAAGAGCTGACAGAAAAAAGGAATTTTTAGAGACGTGTATTTTCATTCTTATTCTATGTTGAGAAGCTCAAGTAATTTCTTTAATGAATGGTAAATGGAATCCAATATTATATTTTTGATCAGCACTCTTATATTGTTATATGAACGCAAATTTTGTAAGCCGCCACAACAATTGGATAATCAGTTTTGGAATAATGTGAGTCGCAACATGAATTCGGTTACTTAAAATTTTTAATTAGATACGTTATTACCTTAGAAAGAATTTCAAGCATAATTTTTTTTAAATGTTCAAACAAAAAAAATTGTTTAATTTAAACGTGATGATTCTCTGTCTTCAGTCTGCCATAGATTCATTTGAAAAGTATCTAAGCTAAAAATAATCCTTTTAGAATTTTCAGCTTTGGCGCTTACTCCTCTTTGCTGTGCCAAATGTTAGCGCTCATGCCATTACTGAATTTAAATCTTTGGTACTCATGCCCATTCGTACGACAAGCAAACGGACACCCGTATGAGACTAGAAGGATTTCAGCTCGGGGCTACAAAACCCTGAAAATTAAGTGAAAATTAACATCTTCGAAAAATTCGCCAAAGGTCAATTAGATTACGTTCGGCCGTAAGAGAATATTACTAGTGCGGCTTAATCACTTTGTATCATTCACTTATTCGTCACACCGATAAATTAACAGTGCGAAATTCATTGAGCTACAAGTTTCGAAGCTTTTCGTAAATATGCCGGCCGCCTCGAGTATAATAACTACTCGACAAACATCAGAGTTTAATTTGTATCTAGTACAAAAATAAATGCCGCCCGCAGTGTAAGGTAGACAAAATGAAAAATAATAACCTCAAAAGTAATGAGTACTGAAATAATTTGCTATAGTTGTTATCCGCCCGCCATGATCTATTAGTACATTAGCGGTGCAGATAAATTAACAAAGAGAAGAATTGCTTACTTTACACGCCTTCCTTAAATATATCTTAACATTAGACTATAGATTTAGTCTTCCTGTTTCGATTTTACAGATAAGAGGCAGATTTAAGTAATGAGTCGATCATATTCAGAATGACAGTTTCTACTCGAAATAATCGTACTAAATCGTCCTTATATTATAAAATTTAGTAATGCTAGCCAATAACAATCGACATGGAGGTAGCGATTCATATTTGATAAGAACAATATCACCGATCATGAGATTTAGAGTCTTATTAAACCACTTGTAGCGCTTCTGCAACGATTGTATGTGACTAATAACCCATATTCTTCAGTAAATTTCAGAAATTTTTGGTACTACTTGCTAACGTTTCAATCGGTTCTCTGCAGTGGATTCTACGGATGGTTCGGGAATACCAGTCAAAAGAGCCCTATATAAAAAATGTCAAGTTGTGAGATCAGCGAAGTTTGCTGGACCATTGGAAAGTGGAGCAATAAGGCAGGAATTTAGGCACATTTCAATTCGCGTTAGGAGAGTAGCAAACTCTTCGTCAGTAAGAATGTGAGCGCCAATAATTCGCTTTAGATGGTGTTTAAAACTTTTACAACCGGCTTCACATGAACTTTCAAAATAAGGTGCAGGTGGAGGTATGCAATTTCACGAGGTGCCTTCGGTAGCGAATTCATTATGCAAATTATTATGGTCGATTTTGAGTTTTAAAATAAAAATTTTTAATTCCTTATCAACCCCGTAAAATATCGTGCCATTGTCACTATACAAGTGAGCAGGTTTTCCTCGCCTAGAAGAAAATCGCTGGAAGGCGGCAAGAAAGGCAGCAAGCGTATAGTCAGACACGAGCTCTAAATGTACTGCACGCCTGCAGCAACAAATAAAATGTGCTACGTAAGTTTTATAACTTTTGTTACCACGTCCAGGTGCAAAGCATACATTAAAAAGGCCTACATAATCTACCCCTATATGCGTATAAGGGCGATTAGGAGTTTCTCTAAAATCAGGTATGTTCCCTATTAGTTGCTGGGAAAAAGTCGCTCTTCCTCGCGCGCATTCGAAGCAATCCTTGATGAAGCGTTTAACCAGATGAACTACTCTTTGGATTCAGGAACGCCGCCTAAGCGTATGCAAGGCCAATTGTAGAGCACCGTTTAGAGATCTAATGTGAGTATGTACCGCTATAATTACACTCAGGTGATGACGCTGTAAAATTATGGAGTGCTTCGCGTCAAACTTGAATCCAAAAATGGATTTAAGTTATTTCCAGGAGAATTTTTGTCAGTTCCCTCTTTTTTGCACATTTTTAATCCAAAATGTTCTGGCTTTTCGGATTTCAAGCGTACTGAGAATCATGGCAATGATCTGACCATTTTGTAGATGGCCATTTTAACTACAGTGGGCCTTATCACCATAAAGGGTGCTTTAGAATCTTTTCCGGCGTGTGAGTCCCCTCTTAGCACAGTCGGCTGGATTATCCTTGGTAGACATATATCGCCATTTCGAACGAGGACAATCTCGTGAACTAGGGAAGATATATTCGCTACAAAAATCTAACCTTAGCAAGCAACGCTTTCCCACATCATTCTAAACGTGGAATTGACAAGTATTTAAGAGTGACCAGTTTAGATTTATCCATTCATAAGCAAACACGGACATTACTCAAATTTTTACTGAGAATTTTAAGATAAACAGAAGCGGAATAAGCTTTAGAAGAAGCATCAGCAAATCCGTGAAGCTCATAATTTAAATTTTCTTGCAGTTATCCATTCCATCTAGAAACACTGAATCTGAAGGTTGTTAGACAACTTCTTATCCCAATCAAGCTCCGTAACCAAAGCTTCTGCATCAATAAACTTGCCACTAGTATTACTGGAGTTAATCAACTCATAGGATTAAATAACTAAGCTATTGAAGAAAGAACGATCCCCTTATTTGGAGTCTCCACTGGAGGGAAAGTTACCTTTAAATCAAATGAGTCAAATTCAGCATCCCAAAATAAGCCCAAAACCGTGAGCTAAGCATCTTCAGCCAATGAAAACTCTATAACCCTTATATGTTTTCCAGAAGGACAATTTTCCAATCATTCCAGATCATAAAACGCCTATTTTCTCAAGTGGAAACCATCGGCTATAGATTTTTGCTCTAGAGAAGTAGGCAGTAATTTTTATTGGGGGCTCATTCCTGAATTATAGTCTTATGAAGGACTGTTTATCGTTCTACACAACTAGTATCGTTATCTGGCGAAGTAGAAAATCCTGGCACTGCCAGTTGGGAACGTAGAAACGCAGTGTCAGCTGATGGCGATGTGATAGACTCGAAATTATTAATCGTGATGGCGAGTGACAATTTCTTTACGTCCTTCAACTGCCAATGTTTTAAATTGACAACAATTAAACAATCGATGATTTTCCTTACATAAAAGGAATTTGGAGGTAAAAGATGCATTATGACTCCGAAATCCTGATTGTTTAGATTTTTTATTCTTATCTTGTGAGCTCATTTTTGCAGTAATCTTCGACGCTTGTATCGCTTCTACAAAGCGTTCACGTTTTTCTAAAAACGCATCGAGTTCTTTGTTATTAGGTAATCCGATTCAGAAACAATTTGCATCTGCCTATCATTTAACAACTGAGTATCCAGTTTTTTATTTGTGAAAAACATTAATAAATCACTCTAATTATGATTTGGGCGGTGTACATTTTTTAGAGCCGCCAGACTCTCATTAGTGGTATCGCATAATCGTCTGATGTCTTCTAGAACATTATTGTATACATTCGGGAGACTAATAAATTCCTTTAAATGAGCTGTAATAAATGCTCTCTTATTTTTATACCTAGTCCTCAGCAAATACAGGTAAATTAATTCGAGGAAGTTTTACTGGTAAAATCACGTCGCACAAACTGCATTTGATTTAAACTATCATTCGAGCTACCTACTGGAGTGATCAATTCTAATTAATTTATTAAAAAATCATGAGCACTTATTTACGCATCTTGTTTTAGAAGCTTTAATTTTTTAATGTAAATTTTCATATTTGACTACCTTTTTAAAAATATTTTCAGTCCTCAATATGGACTGACAAGCTTCTGTTAATTCCGGGAGTGAAGACTTCATTTTCTTGCAATTGTTAAAAAAATATTAACTGCAATAAAATTATTGGTAATAGTTTTAGGAGCCGAAAGCGTAATTCACAAAAACGTGAAATCTCTTTTTCGATAAATAATAATTGAGTGTGCAAGAACAAAATACATAATTTCGAAATAGAATAAGACTTTATATATTTTTTCGCATAAATTGTGAACGAATCATTAAATAGTTCACCTTAGAATAACTTCAACAAATTTTAATAATTCAAAGTTAGCTTACTGTTGTAAAAATCTGAAATATAATCAGAAATTTCATAATACATTTGAACCTTACAGATGTAAGAGAATGACAGTTTTAAGCTGTTGACAATCATTAGTTGGTAAACTTGTTAATTTCTCTCATGCATGGAAGAACATTATGGCCGATCGATCCTACGAACACTTTATCAGAGGAAGCGAGCACTCAAAACATGATGAGGCACAGCGTGATCTTGAAGATAGCGAAAGAATCAAGCATGGTAGTAATTATACTTTGCTCGATGACGTAAAGTGTAGACGCTGTTAAAATTTGCACGTATGTGCTTTTCACAGTTAATTGTCACAACATGTTTGATTTCTCCATGATTGAAAATCAAACGCACTAGTCCAACCACAGCGACTTAATCTTGAGTTTTATACAAAACTCTCTCGCTTTAATTTGAATAAGCAGTTAAATTTCAACGTGAACCGCGGTTTCTTCGTCGAAGGTTGCATTCAGAGATCTCACAATGGCGATCGCCATTTAAATTTTCACTAACGGTCTTTTTATCAAAATAATTGACACTTTTTGATAATAAGCGAAGCCTTTTCACGATAGACTCGGCTTGAAGGACCCTGATTGGAAATATAGAATGTTTTTCATAAATATTTAAATGTGTGTTTATCGGATTCAAGCAAAGTTAATGAAAATTCAGTATTCTCAGCTACTATCAATTTATGAATACAAGTTTGAGTCGAGTTTTCGCTGAGTATTCTCGCATACTGCCTTTTCTTAATTGCTATTTTTAATCGTTCTTATTACTATTCTTAATCGCTGTTCTTAATATCCTGTAATACTAAATTACGCGAATCGGTCCAAATCATCTGTTTTCAGTCAGCACCACTCCCGACTAGATATATGGTGCAGTCACAGTCCACATCTTCTGAGCTTACGTGTTTTTATAACCAACTCCATATGAGATAAAAAATGAATTGGACTCAGTTCATGGCACATCTGCCCCTGCCTTAGCAACGGTTTATAACTGGGTAAATGAATTTAAGCGTGGTC
>NC_046657.1:69716932-69731842 GCF_010883055.1 Belonocnema kinseyi
TAGAGCTCCAAGGAGATTATGTTGAAAAATAAAAAAAAATTTACCCAAAAAAAATTGTTTTTATACTTTATTCTAAGGACTTATTGAACTACCCTCGTAATATTCGACGTACGCATAATTAATTCAACCCTTAATGCGGTCGCTTTACGTGCATCTACTTTACATGCACGCGTGCGACTAGCATGTCATGCAACACAAAATGGATTATTATTGCTAGAAATATTTTCAATAATATGCTCGAATTTTGAATTAATTTTTTGAATAATTTCATATAAACGAATAAGTTGAAATTTTACCTCAAGCCCCATAAGAGCGAGGTAATTTTCTTTCTATTTTTCTGTTTCGGGTAATTGCATAAATATAATCACAATTATTGCGATGCATTTGTATGTATAAAAAGTGATATTATTTTATAATTCTTATATCAATGAAGATTATTCCCAATACAATATTATGGCAAAAATAATTGTTTAATCCAAATTGGTTGACCATGTATACATTCGATAACCCTAGTAGTTGGAAAAACACAGCATTTGCGTCCCACATCTGCTCATAGGCATGGATCTACTGAGAAAGTACATGGATACATGCTTTAACCAATTTTTATAAATAATTTTTATTAGAAAATTGTAAAAAAATTGTTTTTATGTGAACGTGTTGTGAAATGATCATCAGTATTAACTTATTTAAAGGTAAAGCGTCTAAAAAAAAGACTTTCGCACCTTTTTTTAACTTAACCTCTAAGTTTAAAATCTGAGTTCTTCATATAAATTCCAAGGAAAAAGTGATAATCCGTCGTAAAAAAGAAAAATATTTGAAAAAATTATAGTATTAGGAGCAAGCAGGCTGCTCTTAATGCAATTAATAAGAAACAGGCTCTACGGCAACCCAAAAAAACTGGTTGAAAAAAGTGTTTCAGGTAATCATTAATTCGGGATGAAGACAGCTAGGGTAAGGGTAATGTGGTCAGGGTAATTCATAAGTGGGTAAAGTATACCTGACATTACCCTGGAGGAGGGCATTGTACAGGCGAAGTGTCACATTCTGACTTTATATTTAAAGATTATGCTATAAATATTGAATTATGACATATTCACACGCACATGAAATATACTCCAGAAAGAGGATACAGGACAGCAATCATGAAATCTATGTCTAAAGTGACGACTCAGAACACTTTATTGGTCAATATAATTTTAAAAGCAGACAAATGGTTTAAATGTCGCCATGGTCTATACAGTCAGCAGGGGCGTTGAGAAAATAACGTAAAGTTTCAGCTTGGGAATTTCCAAAGAAGATTGTCATAGCGAAAACTTTTCTTTAAATCGCTAAAATAATTTATTGCGCATTTAACTATAGGAATCTTTGCATGTCAATGGTTAATTAGAAATCTTGGGATAATGGCCAGGCAGATATTTATTGAAAGTGCGGGATCGCCACTTGCTCTATTCACGGTATGCTTAAACAATATTACTTTACAGACCGAGCGCAGTAGCACAATCGGCACATCGATTAAATGGTGATCAGGTGTAGTCGGACCTCGATGCTATCAACTTTTCGGGGGAAATGTTCACGTTATCGAGATCGCTCGAAAGAGAAGCTATGTTGCGCAGTAAACATGTAAGCAGCAATAAACAATGGCGCTTTATTTTAATCCTTGCGTATTATGCGCGTAAACGTCATAAACAATTAGTGCGACTAGTGGTGAGGGCACCAGATAGGGGAAAGTTTACGATATCGCTGGTTGATAGACTCGAAGATATTATTCTCTACTTTTAAAAAGCTGGTCAGTCATTACTCTAATATTTAGGAAGGTTACAAGTACCAACAGTTTTAAGTTATGTTTGTGTTATTCGTACCCGGCATCTTTGCCGGGCTTCAGTACTTCGTGGGTTTCGAGGAGAAGACAGCCGGTTCAGTTGACATAGTACCACCCGGAAGTGTTTATTCTTCTGGCATCCAGCCTCTCTGTCGGCACCCAGAATGTCTATCGACAAGCAGCCTGTCTGTCGGTTTTAGCTTCTCTGTCGGTTTTCAGCTTCACTGTCTACACCCAACCTCTCTGCCGGCATCCAGCACCCTTCTTTCCTTGAATTTACCTCCTTCTTACTTTTGAATCCCCCCACCCCCCCATAAATACTTTACCCCATGACAATGATCGTGTCAAATTTTAAAATATTGTAATTAAATTTTTTTTAAAATGTTCAATTTCAGAAATTATTTGTTTTCAAAATTACTATTCTCTGCAGTTTGTACTTATAACTTAACTTCAAGATATCTAAAGTGAAATATAATATTCTTCCAGATCTTATATTACGCAGTTTGGAAGAAAAACAGAATCTACTATTTTTTTAAAAGCCTTCTCTATTGAGAAACTAGAACCGTTGCCGTGATAAAAAATACCTGGCTAACCACATCATCCATCTTCTTTAGACTTTCAAAAGTATACCGAAGGTAAATTCAATCCGCTAATTTCTTCGAATGTTTGCGTATTGACTGAAAGCGAAAAAAGATAGAAACCGTAGTAATAACCATTACTTTTTAATCAGTATGTCCCAAAATTTCGAATAATAAAAAATGTTAAACGACACAATTATCTACGAAGGAAAATTTCGACAAAAACAACGTTAATATCTTACATACGTGTGAAATAACGGGTGCTTATGTTTATATTTGTACTCTGATGATGCAATGGAATAGTTTTTAGATATAGTTCTTAACCAAATTATTTATAGTAGCATTAATTAGGCTTTTCTCCAATTTGTAAAAATGAGTATTTTCTATACAATCGTTCTCACGTTAGCGGTCATCTTTTATTCTATTGGTGAATATAATAATATAATATATCTATAATTCTTATTACATTTTATGTGAAGCATACATGACTACAGCTATTTGGCAGGCTCGTGGAACGAATTTAAAGTTTCTCTTTCCTCTTTCCAGCCTATTTTTGAATTTAATATCATTAATTTGAATGAAAAAGAAAGGATTATGGGATCCCATCAGTGGTCTCATTTTAGTACTATTCGAGACCACGTCTAAGATTATGACGATATAGATATACGTGGCTATTACATAGTACTTACGAAATTGAAAAGCTACATTAAAGATCGATTCCTGCGACTTGCACTGCAAACATGCACTCACAAATAATGTCTCTATTCTTCCATTTAATGCTTAATTCAGTATTAAGCTTCCCGTAATCCCAATTGAAAAAATTTCAAGCAAAGCGTTCTACGAAACTCTATATGGAAATTCTACAAACATCTCTACAAACTAGCTTTGAACTAAGTTTGACTTTCGATGATGATCTGCGCTCTCGGAAGCAAAAGATTGATTCAATGCCTCAGATTTGGAAAACACATTTTCTTCAGGCGCGATTGAACCAATGCCTCAAGCGTAAAAAACAAATCTTTGAAGAAATCTCGTTTTTGCAGTATTTTTGTGTTCCTGGATTCAATTTTCGACTTCAGGGGCCCTAAAGTGTTATAAAAACAAGACTTCCCAAGAGTAATGTGTTTTCTACACCTGAGGCATTGGTTCAACTTTGCGTCCTCAAGAAACCCATTCCAGGAATCCCTACGTACGGTAAAAAAACCAAAATTTGTGACGCTGATGTGTTTTGACACCTGGGGCTTGGGCTAGATTCCATGTCTTCAAGAAACCCACTCGAGGAACCCTAAAGTGCTGTGGTTGAATCTCACGTCCTTGGGGTACCCACTACAGGGACTGTTAGGTATTATGCTGGGACCGCAAGATACAGTAACCTAATATATCAGAAGAGGTGATCAAAAGGGACGAGAGAGAGACACTTTGAAGATTAGCGGAGATGCGTAGTTTACTGTTCAGCACTATAAAATTTCAGAAGCGAGTAGGACAAGAACAGCTTAGATAACTCCGATTCACCGTGAAGTTTATTGATGCCACCCCAAAAACCCCCTTAAATTTCGGTCCCAGTGTATAAAAATCCGACTTCCCCAAAAGTCATGTGTTTTTTACACCCAGGGCCTTAATTCAATATTGTATTATCTAGAAAACAACTGCTGGGAACTTAACGTACTTTAAAAGCCAGGCTTTTATAAAGAAGTCTTGTTTTCTTAAAACTGGGATATGTGTTTCATCTCGTTTTCTTGAAGAACTTACTATAGAGGCTCGAAAGTACTGAATGAACCATACCTCTTTCTAGAAGATGTGTTGTTTTAACCTGGTGGAGAATTTGGAAATCGGTACAAGAATAGACATATATGTGTTATAAATCCAAAGTAAGCTATTGGTTTGTGCTTGTAGAAGAAACGTTTCTTTCGGGATTTCCAGGTAGTTTTTGACATACCTGCTACGAGCATTTATCGCCGGGACGTCAGTTGTGCCATCCGGAGAGTACAACTGTCCATCAGAAGTCAGACTTTGTTAAAAATAAGTAAATAGAATTGTTTTTAGAAATTATTTATGAAAATTCCATGTCGAATTTTCTCACGATAGTGGAAAACTACTTTTTAACAGAATAATATAATTTTCCACTAAATAACTTCATTTTCAACCAGATTATATTAGATTAGATCAATATTTGGGACAATAGTGTAATTTTGGTATAAAATAAATTACATTTAAACAATCTCTAATGAAATATTGATCAGGTAGTGCAATTTTCAACCTATAAACACATAGTCTACAAAATAGTCGATTTTTTTCAAATGTCTAAAAATTATTTTCCAAACATTTAATTAATAGTATAATATGCATCTAGAGTGAGAAGCGGAACTTTTTCGACAAGTGTGTTTTCAGTATGACTTGCAGGAAAACATATAAAAATCAAAAAAGTTTCTCCCCATTTTGGCGCACACAATATTTTCAATAAAAAATGGATTATTTCAGACATTTCTCGAAATACAGTCATAATTTCAGCCTGTATTAGATTTATGATACCTTGCCATAAATTACCCAAAATTCAATTTTTACATTTTCATAAATTTTCGGATATTTTTTGGTTACTTAAGGTCATTTGATCAATTTGTACTGTATCTTCTAATAAATTACCACAAAATTCCATTATCCGTAACCAAAAATTCCTTACCTGGAGAGCAAAAAATAGAGTTTTAGCAGGCAAAAAGAAAATATTAGATGCTACAACGTATGTAGAAGAAATTTCTTATAAAGGAATCTGATATTCTGATAATCGTCATTTGTTTCGCCATAACCTCAAAATAACCAAAAAAGAAATCCAAGCTAAATTATTATGGTGCAGCTTAATAAAAACACTGCCATTGTATTTTGCGGCAATTATTAATAAGTTAGCTATTAAAAAGACTGATATCGAAAAAAAATTTCAATCAACAGATTCGCGAATAATATATTTTTTTATTAAATTTGCTTAAAGAAATCATACGATTTATCAACTTATTATGAATTCTGCTGAATTTTTCATAAAGCTGTTACCTGAAGAGACTGACATATAAAAAACCGAATTCCTCTGCCGACAAATGCCCGAAAAATGCATTTGTTCATTCATTTTGCTTAAAAAAATCACAAGATTATTTAAGAAATTATAAATTTTGCAATGATCAACATTAAGTTCCTAATTTTAAAAAATTGAAATTGAAAAAAAAAACAAACTCTTCTGTCGATAAATGCCTGAATAATGCATTTGTTTATAATCTGAACAATTATAATCTTAAGAGAGAATTTTTGTAATATAATATAGTTTCCATTCAAATTTTTCACAACGCAACTTTAAAAAACGTAGAACTATGGAAAATCGTGGAAAACATTTTTGAACAAATAATTTTTCTACAACAAAGGTTTTTTTTATTGTATGATAATCAAACATCATTACTTAATGTTCCTCTATGCAACTTAGGCGATTTCAACCATTTTCCTGTTAGTACTAAGCACGGGGAACGTCAGATATGAAAAATGGCCATTTTTTACTTCATATTTGTTTATTAGGGTGGTCCAAAAATTTATGGCAAAATTTTTTCAATACTAGAGGGCAACGACCCCCCTCATTTTATTTCAAATCCGAAAAAAGGAATTCTCTTATTTTTTTATTTCATTTTTTTATCTCAACAGCACGGGTTTGACTTCAAGTTTCCCAAGTAAAATGCATAGGGAACAATCTTTTTTTTTGAGTTTTTATAATCATTTTTTTGGGTTTAAAAAAATGTGATGCGAAAGTATTGGGGCCTGTAAAAAATTATCCAACGACGAAGTCCATTGTATCAGACATATAGGTTCAACATCGCAAACACATCCCTACGACTACCTGAAAACTACCCTTAAAACCAAAAATGTCAATTCTTCACTTAAAATTAACAATATTGGTCTAGTGCAATATTTATTATCATTAATTAATTAATTTTTAATTATTTAAGAAAATGGAATTTATTTGAATAATTTTTGTTTGAAAATTCGTTTTTTCCCCTAAAAATTATTACTATTAGTCTAGTGGAATATTGATTAACACTGGTTCATTAATTTTTCATTGCATAAGCAAATGGAATTCGTTCAAATAATTTTTTTCGCTAATTAGTTTTGTCCTGAAAAATTATTAATATTTGTCTACTGGAATATTTATTTACATTAGTTCATTTATTTTAAATTGTTTAGGCAAACGGATTTTGTTTAAATAGTTTTTTTTATTAGAAATCAATGATATTTCATTAGTGGGATATATAATAACATTGTTTGATTAATTTGTTTGAATTTTTTTGTATAAAAATTACCATTACAAAAAAACTTTTTAAACAAATAAAATTTGTTCACATAATTAAAAATTAATAAGCTAATAATGATAAATATTCCAATTGACCCACATTATTAATTTTTTTTTTAATTCGAAACAAAAATATTTAAACAAATTCCATTTGCGTAAATAATTAAAAAGTAATAAATATAAATAAAGAAATATAAATAAAAGCTGATACCTAAAAAATTTGTAGATCTTTTTTGGATGCACAATTTTTGTGCACTTATTCCAAAAGGGTAGTAATGACTATTTTTAAGGAAGTTCAAAACACAACGTTTTTGTTGCTGCAATTTTTTATTACAGAATTGTTTGGCTTAAAATATCCATTTTCGTTTATTTTTCAGGATTTTGTAAATGCTATAACCCAAGTAATTTTTTTTTATTAAAAAATCATTTGAATAAATTGTTCCTGTCTTTTAAAACTACTACCAGGGGTACATTAAATTACTGAATCTAAAAAAATTTGTATCAACAATATTCAAAATGCTGTCACTTTTTAAATTTCTATCCAAAATGGCCGACTAACATACTCAAACTTCAACTTAAGACCCTAAAAGAGTGCGAGAAGACAATAGAATTTGCCAATTGTTTCGAAAGTTATCATGCAAACAACCTAATAATCTAGAGACAGACACACACGAACACATTCGCTAAAACTTGTTTTCCGCATTCGGGTGGTCTTCACACGTGGATATTTGACATAAAAGGGGCTATCGAACTTTACACAAATCTAATACCTTCTCTAATAAGAATGTCAAAAAAAATAAATCTTCTATTTCTTTTTCCAGAAAGCAGTTCATAGCCCGGCGGATATCCTCATAGCGAACGCAATCCTAGTCCTCCTTCTTTTGTCAAACAACATATGCCTGACCGGACTTCTAGAGAGGAATCTACTTTTCGTACGAGGTCAAGGTCTCCTGCTGGCAGGCCTTCTTCTATTGAAGTACTTGGATATTTAGTTGGACAACTTGGATATATTCGGCTAATTCCTCACACAAATCAGAGCCTTTCATACGAATTTCGAAGCTACATTTTTTCAGCTGGTATACCAATTATTTGGAAAGCAAATGGAACCAAATTTAGTACAGTGCAACCTCAAGAACACATTGTATTATCAACATCCAATGGTGACGTTTTTGCAATATTAGCGAATAAAGGAAGTTTATTTAGAATATATAGGTCACAAAGAGGTTATCGGAGAGTAAAAATGAATATGATAAGCGGTGCAATTGATAATTTAACGCCAGATGAAATCAGGGATTGTCCAGTGGGCAAACATCACCCAATATTCCCACAAAGTTTTGTTAAAGCTCTGTCAAATTACGATTCGGTACAGTTCAAGTGGAATTCTAAAGGCGAACGTACACCCGGTTATTCTTCTTCTGTCAGACAACATTCACCAGGCGGGTCTTGCATGCCTGAGGTGTCTCTAGGTCGTGAAAGGTCCAAGTCTCCTCTTATCAAGCCTCCTTCTGGTCAACTACTTGGATATACAATGGAACAACTAGGTTATGTTCGACTTATTCCTCACACAAATCAGAACCAGCGATTTGAATTTCGAAAATAAGTTTTTCCCACCGCTAAACCAATTCGAATGATAAGACGTCAGATTACCGATGCATTCAGGCCCACCCAAGAATATATTGTCTTATCAACATCCGACGGTGACGTCTTTGCAATATTGGATCAGAATGGAACTCTTCGTGCATTATACATGGCAGGTACAACTCATGCGCGGATTAAAATAAATATAATAAGTGGCGCAGTTGATAATATAACTTTGGATGAGAGGAGGAATTTTCCAGTAGTCAACAATCAACCAATCTTTTCAAAAAGATTTATAAAAGCGACTTCAAATTACAATTCACTACAGTTCAAATGGAATCCTAATGGTGAACGTACTCCCTATACTTCCTCTTCTGCCAGACAATATTCACTTGAACAGACTTCACCCCAGGATCCCCCTCTTTGTGCCAGATCCAGATCTCATCCGGGCAGGCCTGCTTCTCATGAAGTACTTGGATACCCACTTGCAAAACTTGGATATATTCGGCTTATTCCACAGAAAAATCCAAACCGGCAATTTGAATTTCGAAAATACGTTTTTCCTGCTACTAAAGGAATTTACTTAAGGGTAAGTCTTGGTAAATTTGCACCCGTGCCCACCAGAGAACATATTGTATTATCAAAATCCTATGGTGATGTTTTTGCAATACTGGAGTATACTGGTATTCTTCGTGGAACATATAAGTTAAATAGAGAAAAGAAATGGAGTTATCCGAGAATAAAAATAAACATGGTAAGCGGTAAAGTTGACTATATGACTGATTTTGAAATAAAGGAATGTAAGGTAGGAAAAACTAACCCAATCTTCCCACGTTGTTTTAATGAAGTTGTATCAAACGTAGATTCTCTACAGCTCTTATATCTTTAATTCAACGGAAAAAAGATAAACTCAAATATAGTAATTTGCAACTGATATGTGGAAGGGATTTTTGAATTTTTAATATTTGAAATTATATGCTAATGCAAATAATTAACATATGTTAATTCTTTTAATGCGTTCGTCTAACATTTGATAAAAATCGTTCCTACTGTCTAGAACTTTAGAATTCAATGCGTAGGCATTTGTGCAAGCTAAAAGTGACTGACAAGTGATATTCTTTGTTCTACCAAAATTATAATATAAAATAAAATTGTAATATTATTATTGATTATTCGTTTTTTAAATAATATCTAGACGATGAAATTACTTTCCTTTATCCAAAATCTGTATTTCAAGTGGGTTACAGACATTTCGCATGTTTCCTCGCGATTTCAGCTATGAAAAATATCTTTTATGATTTAAAGGTTTAAGAGATTTGAAAAATTCAAATTAAATTTTTAGGAATTTTATCAAATTTTGTATAATGATTTCATCATGATTTCAGGGATTTCAAAAGATTTGACATGGTTTTATCGCATTTTATGAATTATGTAGTTCAGATGATTGATTATATAAAAAAACAATGTAAGCTGACAGAAAAAAGAAAAACTTTTTTAGAGACTTGTATCTGGAATTTTGGTCCTTTTCGAAGTTATTTTAAGAGTGTTGCGACGGTCATTTAATGGCCCTATTGTATTCGTCACGTACCGGGTGGGCAGAGTTATTTGCAGTAGTTGGCTGTCACCAACTCTACTCCCTTTTAAAATTTTTCTTAACATTATTAACACTTTTTTTAATTGATAATTTTTCTCATTATACATATTTTATAATTATAAATCATATACTTATATACTATTTTGTAGATGAATTAAAAAATGTTGCCTGTTTTGTTGTATCTGAACCATTTAATAATCAGATACGAATAATGTGATTTTCACGATCAAATTAGATTGCTATAAAATTTAAATTAGATATATAATATATCAAAAAGAATTTCAAGATTCATTTTTAAGAAAAATTTTCGAATTAAAAAAATTTCCTAATTAAAAAAAAACGATTCGCTGCCTCAAGTGTACTATTGATTTAATTTTAAAATATCTGAGCTGAAAATAATATTAATTTCAATCCGAAGTCATATCAAGATTTCCGTAAATGGTAATTACATCACAAAGTCAGTGTATTATGTTTCGTAAGGCTTTCGTATTTCTTATTTCATTTCCTGGGTCTTGATGATGTTTTTCCCATGGCAGATTTGTAACTAAAAAGTTTTTAAGTCGCTAAAAAAGGTCTCAAAAACAGAAAATTAGACCTATACTTGGACATTAACAATCAATTATAATGGAAAATTATACAGCGTACCATCAAAAAATAAAATAAATTAGTATTGCTAGCACTATTGTCCATAATATGCTCGAATTTTGAATACATTTTTTTGCATAATATTATATAAACGCATTAGGTCAACTTTTACGTAAAGTCCCATAAGAGCGAGGTAATTTTCTTTCTATTTTAATGTTTTTGGTAATTGCATAAGTACAATCACAATTATTGTGATGCATTTATATGTATAAGAAATGGTATTATTTGATAATTCTTATTTCAATAAAAAATATTCCCAATACAATATTTGGACAAAAATAATTATGTAATCCAAATTAGTTGTTCATGTAACCTTCGATAACCGTAGTAGTTGGATAAACACAGCATTGGCGTCCAACTTTAACACATACACACAGATATACAAATGAAGCACATGGACACATGTAGGTCGCTACGAAAGATTTGCAATAAAGACGAACCTTTTATAGTTTTTCGAAGTACTTTTCACCGTAGCAAATACACTTTTCCGTACGTAGAAACCAGTCATCGAACCAACTCTGCCACTTTACTTCTGGAAGATCTGCATACGCTTGATCCCACGCCGTCAATAGGTCAGTTTCGTTAGTAAATCGACGTCCTTTTAGTTGTTTTGTTACTTCCGGAAACAAACCAAAGTCACAGGGAGCGAGATCTGGACTATAAGGAGGGTGATCTAGAATAGTCAGTCCAGATTTGACCAAAAAAGCTACCGTGACCTTCGCTCTGTGAGCCGGTGCATTGTCGTGGTGGAATAGCCAAGTGCTGAGTCGAGATTTCGACCTGATTGTTTTGAGTTGGTTCATGACTTGGGGTAAACATACCTGAGTGTACCGGGAAGAGGTGACTGTACGTTGTTTTTCCAGTACGACCCTATCCACAATGCCGCGTTTCCCAAAGAATACTGCAATCATTCTTTTGTTTACAGATCGAGACTTCCGCACCTCACTGGAGCATCCTCATCCTCAAACAGCCGGATCTTGTTTTTTGATTTTGTTCGAACGTCGTAATAATACAGCCAGGTTTCGTTGCCTGTTATAATACTATATACATCCCGAGAAGATCCCGATTCAAACCTTTTTAGCACTTTTTGGCACCACTTCACTCTGGCTGCCATTTGCTAATCTGTCAAAGCATGTGGTACCCATGGAGTACAAACCTTCCTAACATCTAAATGTTCAAGCAGAATTTAATGGACTGCTGGTGCACTAATATTTAACATTTGCTCTATCTGCCGGTACGTGATGCTTCTATTATCATTCAGTAGATTATTCACAGACTGAATGTTATCCGATGTTATCCCTTCCGGTAGCCGACCTGAGCGCGAATCGTCCGCGAAACCGAAATTTCCCCTTTCAAACTATTTGTACCATCGGAAAATTATTGTACGAATCAGAAAATACTTCCCCATACCGGTGACATTTCCTCAAAACTTTGGTCTACACTTAAACCGCGAGAAAAGTTGTATCGAGTTATCGCACTATTTTCTTCCTTTTTCCACGACGCCATTTCTCAATAGTTCCGGGCTGCGTGCTTAGACTGTACTGAGACATTACTCAGCAGGTTTCCTCTTCCTACCTAGTTTTTTACGCTCTTTCTAATGACGCAAGGATCATCACTCTTCTTTCAACAGGTTTCGCGTATCGCAAATTTTTCATAGCACCCTACGTATTAACTTATTTGTCGGTAAAAAATCTACAAAAAACTTACGCACCTTTTTACAGTTTCACCTCAAAACGTACAATCTGAGTTTCTGGTATAAAGGCTTAGGAAAAACGTCCTCTAAAAAAGACAGTGGAAAAAAAGAATAACAAAACTGGTGGTCAATGATCTGTCGTAAAAAAGAAGAGGAATGAAAAAAATTATAGTATTAAGAGCATGCAAGCTGCTCTTATTGGAATGGGTGAGGGACAGACTCTACACCAAACTGTTCACAATTTTGGAGTAACAAAAGGTAGGCTTTATTTAAAATCCAAGAATCAGGTACCACTTGAGTTGAGGAAGGGCCCTAATAGTATATTAAGTGCATCAACTTCCTGCTCCTCAAAGGCACCGCACAGTGGGGGAAAACTAAATTTTTTGTTTAAAATACGATTCCAGCTGAACCTGTGGACCGATTTGGATGTTTTTAACGCTGATTACATTTTCAAGAAATATGTCGAGCCTGATTTTTAATTCAGTTTTTCAATTTTTTTATAAGTGAATAAATATGGCAAATAATGACGATTTTTTCTATTTGACGTTTCCGGTGCTCGTCAATAATACGAAAATTGTTGTTATCGCCGACGTTTCATAGATTTACATTTTATAAAGATATTCCATTATGAAACAATGAACAAAAAAATTTTAGAAACAAATTATTTGTTGAAAATGTGTTTTCTATCATTTTTAATAATGTAACGTTTTGTCAAGTTATATTGCAAGAAATTTAAATGGAATCAATATTTTAATGAAAAAATGTCTCTTAAGTCCATTATTGTTAATATTATTAACAAATTTAATAAACAAATTCATTATTTAGGCATTTGTCGCAGGAAAAATTCGTTTTTTCCATGTCAGTCCTTTTAATTGGGAACTTTACGATAAGTTCAATAAAATTTATAATTAGTTTATTAATTTTGGGTTTTTTAAACCAAATCTAATTTAAAAATATATGATTCGCATTCATTATGATAGGCAGCTTTACCAAGAAATTATCTCATCCCCCTTAACCAAATATTTATGATTATTCTTGTTTCAAACTATTCATATTTTAAAAATCGTGAACTGATATTATTCTCTACAATTAAATCCTCTTTTTTGTCTTCGTTCAAGGGGAAAGGTTCTTTTTTTCTTTTTCAGAGAAAAATAGGACTTTTTTGTTTTTTGAAGATTACAATGGGAACAATTTATACTGATTGTCCAAATTTAGTCGTTGGATTCTTGATTTTACTTTTAGGAATTCTTCCCATTAATTTTATTGTTGGACGTTAATTAGGATTTTCAATTTGATTTTAATCTCATTTAAATTTCATAAATTTTAAATAGGTCTTATTAGTTAGATGGATGGAATTAGATGGAAACAGATAAAGTAGATGTTGCTGAAATTAACATGAAGTTCCCAATTAAAAGGACTGGCATTTTAAAAAATGAATTTTTCCGTCCATAAGAACGCGAATAATGCATTTTTTTATTAAATTTGATTGTAATATTAACAAGAATATTCTTAAGAGACATTTTTTCTCATTAAGATATTGTTTCAATTAAAAGTTCTTGCATTATAACTTAAAAAAGTTAAATTATTGAAAATGATAGAAAACACATTTCCAATAATTAATTTGTTTATAACAAGTTTTTTTGTTTATTTTATCATGATGGAATATCTTTATATGATGCAAATCTGTGAAACGTCGGCGATTACAACCATTTTCCTATTATCGACGAGCACCGGGAACGCCAAATAGAAAAAATTGTCAATTTTTTTGTCATATTTATTTCTTTATAAAAAATTGAAAAACTAAATTAAATATCAGGCCTAACATCTTTCAATGAAATTTTGTCAGCTTTCTTAAAAAAAATATCTGATTAAATCGGTTCACAGGTTCAGCTGGAATCGTATTTGTCAAATATTTAAAATTTTTGTAAAATCGTTGTCATCTTTAAATATTTGGCAATATTTGTGAAATTTTTGCAATCTTTGAGAAATCATTAAACTACGTAAAATCTTTTAAATCTTGGTGAAATCTTTGAAAATTTTTTTATAATTTATAAATATATGACAATATTTTTGAAATCTTTGCAACATCAATGAAATCTCTATAAAATTATTTAAATATATTTGATATCTTTGTGTCATATTTAATATCTTTGAAATCTTTAGGAAATCATTGAAGACTGTGAAATCTTTTAATCCTATCTGAAATATGTGCAAACCCCCTTAAATCTTTCTGATATTTTTAGGAAATCATTTTAATCTTTGTAATATCTTTCGAAATCTTTGCGCAATATTTTAAATATTTTATGAATATTTGATAATACTTTTGAAATTATTGAAATCTTTGGAAAATTAGTAAAATCTTTGTTAAATCTTTTTAATCTATCCGAAGCCTTTACAAAATATTTAGAATCTTTGTGAAATCTTTTGTAATTCATCAAAATCTTTTTAATTTTTTAAAAAATTGTGAATTTCTTGAAATATTTTTGAAATCATTTACGTTTGTGTGAAATTTTTTTATTCTTTTCGAAATGTTTGTACAATCTCCTCAAAACATTAAATATATTTGGTAATATTTCTAACAATTAATCATAGAAATTCATTATAATTTCACGATAAAAGAAAGAAAACAAAGGAAATTTAAACCTACAAACTAAAAATAACGCCGAGATTTTGAACGGGGGGGGGGGGGGG
>NC_046657.1:69731942-69733813 GCF_010883055.1 Belonocnema kinseyi
TATATGAATATGTGTGCATACTTATTCTTTCTAGTCGCGACGCCTACAATGAAATTTGTTGTTAATGGTTCTTTTTTTTGTCAAAAATTATACTACCTGGCTTAAAACTGAATCATTTTCTTCAAAATTCGACAATTCTGTCAACATTCATCCTTTTCGTTTAAAAATTCTTTTTATTCAGTGGAAAATTCAATTTTTTTTAATTGTGGGTACAAATGTTTTCCTTAACAGTTCCGTGGAAAATCTGAAAGAGAGCGGTCTCTTACATACTCGGTTGGAGAAAAAGCAAAATAGAAAATTTTCAATTTGGTATAAATGCACTTTCTTATGCATGCACATGCACACGGAGAATCTAAAGGTCATGTTTCAGGCGACGAATGGAGACTGGGTGTTTGGAATGCTAGGGGAGTAAATTATCTCAAGGTAAAAGAATTGCGTGAAACC
Source organism: Belonocnema kinseyi (assembly GCF_010883055.1). NCBI lineage: Eukaryota > Metazoa > Arthropoda > Insecta > Hymenoptera > Cynipidae > Belonocnema > Belonocnema kinseyi. Next base: position 69,732,387 of record NC_046657.1, read on the forward strand.
ATGGACGTGAAGAAACTAGATATTTTATGTGTGCCCGAAACAAAGAAAAAGGGATGCGAAACTAAAGACATAAAAAACGGCGTGTTGAAAGGCGGATTTAAATATGGTCAGGAGTAGACTGTGAAACACATGGTAAACAAGTAGTAGGTCTCATTTTGAATGATTGAGCAAAGCAACATCTCGGAGATCATGGCTTCGTGTCTCCCAGACTGCTGTGGGCTTGAATGAAAGTAGGAATCAGAAGACTATTTATTATAGCATGCTACGTGCCGGTTGAACACCTTAAATGACACAGTAAACATCTGCGAACATGGGGAATGAATAATTCTACTAGGATACATGAACGGTTGGGTGGGCATCCAAAATCAGGATACAGAAAGAGTATTAGGTAATTTTGGGGATCCAAGAACAAACTATAACGGAGATAAATTAGTTGGTCTATGCTTAGAAAGGGGCCTGTTTATTACAAATACTTGGTTTAGGCATAAAATGATCCACATGTACACCTGGTCTAATGGAAATAGCCGCAGTATAATTGACTTTGTTGTTGCGGATGAAAGACTTAGAGAGTTAGTCAAAGATACAAGAGTCGTGAGGGGTCCTGAATGCAATACTGATCATTAGCTTCTGATCTCAAAAATTAACATAGGTACGGGATGGAGAAAAAAGAGACCCAAGAAGGCAAAACAAACGCGAATAAAAATGGAGAACCTACAGAAACCGGATGTGCGAAGAGATTGCCAAAATAAGATAATCGAAAGCATAGATAGGGCAACATGGGAGGACTGCATAAAAAACAAAGATTTAGAGGGCGCCTGGACACTGTTACGGGATATCCTTGTTAGATGCACGATCGAAGTGTGTGGTACCGCAGTTGTAGGAAGAATGTCTGGTGATGCGTGGTGGAATGATGAAATTCTGGCTGCCCAAAAAGCAAAAAGAGAAGCGTACAAGAGAACTTTGAACATCGCAGGTCTTAGCAATGAGGAAATAAGTAGACGTAGAAATGATTATAGACGCGAAAGCAGGATACTTAAACGATTAGTTAAAGAAAGTAAAGATACAATTAGAGCAGAAGAATAGATAAAAATACAAAACGACTTTGAAGGAAGCAGGAAACTACTTTATCAAAAAATGAAAGGAAACAAATGTACAGAAATTGTCAACATGGTAAGGCTCCCGGGGTAGACCGTATTAACGCTGAAATGCTTAAACACGGTGGCGAGTACATACCACATAGAGTTTGCGAATTGATAAATTTATGTTTCGTGATGGGAGACGTCTCAGACGATGGGAAAGAAGCGATTATCGTACCAATATACAAGAGTCATGTACGGATCAAATATTTAGCTTAAGGCAAATAACAGAAAAAAGTTTGAGAGTAGGAAAAAAAGTTTTCTGTGCATTTGTTGACCTAGAAAAAGCTT
>NC_046657.1:69733913-69739112 GCF_010883055.1 Belonocnema kinseyi
GGGGGGGGGATGTGTCCTCCTTTAGGGCCTTTTCCTCAAGAGTACTCCCTTCGTTGAAAATGTCCTCCTTTCTGACAGAAATCGCACTTTCTTTTACGTTCTAGCGGAATGTTTCCAATTGGTTAAGATTTAAAATTGTCCGCCTGTTTTCTGCCAAGCAGTGCATAATGACAGGCACTTATGGTGAACCTACGCGGCAGGCCCAAATGAAGTAAACTCATTTTACTTGACATTCTTGGTTTGCATTATTTTAAATTCAAATAACCTGCATATAATGTGTTAGCAGGTTATGGTTAGGTTAGGAAATCTTCAAGTGTCCTCCTTTTGCACTGAAAAGAAATGGTAACCCCATTTTATGTTAAAATTTAGTCTCGCCAATTTCTGCGAAATGCGACGTTTTTGGACTTACTGATTACGTCGCTTTCTTTCAACGATGAAACATTCGAAGAAATAAGCTGATTGAATTTTTTCTTAGTATACTTTTCAAGGCCTAAAGCGGATAGATGAAGTCGTTAGTCAGGTATTTTTTATTACTACACCGGTTCTAGTTTATCAATAGAGAATGCTTTTTAAAAAATAGTACAATTTTTTTACGGCCAAACTGTGTAAAATAAAATAAAATATAATACATGATACATGCAATTCTTCAAGTCAAAAAGGTCTACAAATTTGTTATTAACCATATTTTAGTAACATAGACAGTTTGCAGGTATTGCGACCAATACGGGGGTCAAAGTTCGAATTTTTCTAGTGGAAATTTCTCGTTAAAAATTTATTAGGGACTGAATAAAAATTAATTTACCATGTAAGTTGATTACCAGTCACCAACGTTTTGATCATACTTTGGTTCATGAAGAATATTACATATTTAGTTTAGATATTTTAAAATTAAATTAATAGCAACCTGGTGTTCTTAATAGCCAAGCATCAAGGGCTTACATGAACTCTCTTACGATTTTATGGCAGTGCGGGATCTAAAGGTACGTTTTCTTTCCTCCTGCTTTAATGAAAGTCCCCTAACGATTCTTCTAGACTGTTCATTTTTAAAAACCATGTTGCAACAGACACTGTTTCAACAGACTCTGCTTCAGGATATCCCTCAAAAATTTCTGGACGACGAAGGATCTCTCCTATAGTTCTCGATTAAAGCTAGTAGCTTTCCAAGTGTAACGGATAGGCGAGTCGTTTGAGAGGTGATGTGCGCACCTTTTTATTCGGTTTCTCCACACCATTTAATGAGATTTTAAAGAATGTCTTGAAGAACTCCTTGTTAGGGCAAGTACTTGCAGTTTGTGGGAGGCAAATTCCTGATAATGTCCAGATGAGAAATTTGTAGAATTCCCGTAACTTCTTCCTCTATATCTTCACAGTGTCCTCACGGTGGATTTTTAGATCTGCGAGTGGTTTCTAATTAGCCAGATTGTAGCGGTCGGTGTTAGGTCCAGCAAGGTAGAAGAGAATACCTCGCTCTTTATTCAGGTTGATCAAAAGTGATCAGTCTTGATTTACATTGTGAGTTATCAGGCTCTTCCGGGCAGCCTCGAATCTCACTCTAAAACAATGTCGTACTCTTCAGGGCCTCTTTGGGCCCGCCGATCCTGGTAGAGGAGTGGAGAATCAATAGACTCGTGTAGCGAGGTGAAAGGACCCGTGGTGGTCGTCGATAAGTAGGCTAGGCACGTCCTGATGGCCATCGGTGGGCTGGAGAGACATCTACCCTTTTCTTCTATTCAATCTGATGCAGCCGTAGTTCTTAAGGACACATCGTGAAGGCGCCTAGGGTTACCTTAACTGGATCTTGAAATTATTAGTCAGCAGAGCGTTTGTCTGTCAGCCGAGTTATTTAATGTTGACAGAGAGGCTGGATATCGGCAGAGAAGTTGGAAACCGACAGAGAAGCTAAATACGGCAGATAAACTGTCTGTCTGCAGAGAAGCTAGTTGCCAACAGAGATTCTGGGTGATGACAAAGAGACTGGATGCCGCTAGAATGATCACCTCCGGGTGGTAATGGGCCGGTGGAACCATCTGCCTCTTTCTTGAAATAGTCGAATTGATAAGGGATCGACAGAGATTCAAGATGTCGGCAGAAAATATGGAAACCGGAAGCGAAGCTTAATGTCGGTATGTCGGTAAGTGTGACTTTGGACTAACTTATACTAAAAAAATTTTTGCATAAAATTCTGTATGCTGAATTACTTGGCTGATTTTGCTTGAAAGAAGTATTTTCTTTTTACAAGGGATCGATTTTCTTGACTCAAGAAAATAATAGAATCAGGGCAAATATTTCAATCAAGAATATATTTACTTCAAGTAAAAAAATATTTAGTTAACTTGCTCCATTATACTTAGTTGCGTGAATACTTATTTGCGACACTAAAAAATGTTCCTTGATCCAAGTATATTCATATACTTATTTTGACCACCATTTTAATTGAAAAAATTTTCACGCTCTTAGCACAAGAAAATATATATATTTAGCAAAGAAATACTTTCTTTTAGCATGATGCTTGCATATTTTCCTTCAAATAATTATTAATTTGAAACGAATGTCAGATTAGCTTCGAAGATACATATGTTATCAGGATAGAATCATATCAGTTTCATCAATGTAAGAACTGTAGACTTGATACAATAGACATTGCACACATACTATAAAAATAAATATATTAGTTTAAATTAATTCACTTCTTACTACATAAGTATCTTATTAAATATAATGACTGATAAGTTTACGTAGTATGAAGTTGGTTCTCTTCACATAATCAATTTTAATTTTGAGAATGTAGATAGGAATTTGCAACTGTGATAAACTGCTAGTTTTATACTGACACACAAATCAAATTAGTCATAAAACTATTTTAAAAAGTTCTGAATTTATTGCGTCGGAACATTTTTTGTAGTAAGAATTTAAATCGTTTAAATAGATGTAAAAAAGTGTTATCAATTTTAGAATAATTATGCAAGACTCAAAAGTAATTTTATTCCGAAAATTATTAAAAGGTTATAAATGTACTGTGTCTATAATTTTTTTCGCTGATAATTTGAATTTATTCATCTACTTAAAATTTAAGGTGGGGCGGGCAAATGAATTCCCCACCAAAACTGAAACTTTTCCCCTGTCCCTGCAATCAGGTGCGACCAGTCTCCATGCTGGGGCGTTCTGGCTCATCCCAGACATCGTAGAGAGTACACATTGGAAAAAAATGTTTAAAATGATACTGAAATCAATATTATTTTAAAATGCAACAAAACTACTACCGAAATCCAAATTTTTTTGATCGGCCGCTATGAATATCTACTTTTGACATCATATTGATCTGATTCGGGATCATGTATCAAAGTCAAACCAAGATGGTTGAAGTTCTTAGAGTACTTTAACTAACATGCAAGCTTTTTATGGTTTCTTATCTTGTAGCATACTTGAGAAGTAAAAAAATGAGCAAAATCTGATATTAAAAAATATCACCTGTTAATTGTAGTTGTCACTTGCGGGCGATTATACACGATTTTTAGGTTATTTCGTTATGAAATAGGCGCCGAAAATTGGCGGCCATTTTGTTAAGTCTGAAAAATTACCCAAAAAATAAGATCAAATGGATCCATATGGACAGATCATTATGATTCCGAGGGTCAAAAGATCGTTGGTGCAAAATGTTCTGCAACAAAATTTCTCCTTTTTTTACTAACTATATATAAGAACAACATAACCTGTCACATCTGTTTCACGATAGCCCTAGAAAATTGAGCTGCAATGTTCATGAAACTCAAAATATTTTGTGTTGATATAAATGTCACAAAACGTTTAATGATTTTTGATAAATTTAAACTACTTCACAAACGCATAAATGATATTATAATGATTAATCAAAGATTTCAAAAAATACACAAATCTTTGAAAAATATTTTGAAATTTTTTAAAAATTTCAAAAATATTTCAAATATTTCACAATGATTTATAATAGTTTTGAAATGCTTTGACAAAATTTCAACAATTTCAAATATATATATAAAATTCCTTTAGAAAATTTTAATTAATTCCCACAGATTTAAAAGATTTCGTAAAGATTATGAATATTTTGGAAAAATTTCTGATAAATTTAAAGATTTTAGAAATATTTAATTATTATTACACCATTAAGCCATTTCCCTTTTGGGGTAGGCGTGAGTCAGTCGGCAGGGGAAAGGAGTAGTGTGTGGAAGGGATAGAGATTTTTCAGATTGATCCAGAATTCTCGTGCTATTTAAGTAAATAACACGTTCGTTCCGCAACACTGCTCCGACCCAGGTTGCTGATCAATCTCTCTAGCAATCACACCAAGCGAAGAACCTCACGAAGTCGTTATGTGAGGTTCCCCACTTGGGTCCATTAATAGCCAAGGTCTTTGTTTCAGGCGTCATTCACTCTACTGACACTCTTTTTATTAACTATTTTCCGCCATACTTTCCTGTCCTGGCACACTTCTCTAGCTTCTTTTATGTCCATGCATTTTTTCATACAGGCTCTCGTATTTCTGTGACTTCTTATGTCTCTTCTAAGTAGGGTCTCATTCACACATTCTAACCATTCTTTCCGCGGTCTACCTCTGGGCACGCTGCCACTTACTTTACCTTGATACACTTGTTTCGTTAGTCGTTCATTTGGCATTCTCTCAACATGCCCGAACCATCTTAACCGATTTCTTTCCCATGTGTCTACTAGAGTCTCTTCTGCACCACATTCTCTTAGAATTATCTCGTTACTTACTTTGTCCATTAAGGATTTCCCGCTTATTATGCGCATGAATCTCATGTCAATTGCGTTAATTTTACTTTTATCTTTTTCTTGATAAGTCCATGTCTCGCTACCGTATAGTACAGTCGGTACAAATATAGAATTATGTATTGCCATTTTAGCTTTATTTGATATATTTTTACTTCTGATAAGGGGACCTGCTCTACCAATAACCTTCTTACTTTCATTTATTCGTCTATCTAATTCCTCATCTATCTTCCCGTCCCTAGTGAATAAGCTACCAAGGTATACGAACTTATCAACTTGTTCAATTCTCTCATCATTTAATAAAATATTGAATAGCGTTTTCTCACTCTTTCCTTTGAACACCATAGTTTTTGTTATATTTGCGTTAATTTTGAGGCCCATGCTCTTCATGCTTGCATCTAGTTTATTCAACATTCTTTGTAGGTCTTCGATAGACTC
>NC_046657.1:69739212-69746522 GCF_010883055.1 Belonocnema kinseyi
TTACAGTAGTTGGTCGTGGCTAATCCGCTCTCCCTTTTTAAATTTCTCTTCAAATTATTAACACTTTTTTTTAATTGATGAATTTTCTCATTATACTTATTTGAAATTATAACTTATATACTGATATACAATTTTCTAGTTGAATTAAAAAATGTTGTCTTTTTTGGCGTAGCTCATTCCATTTACGAGACACCTTCTATAAATTCGAATTTTAAGCATTCAAAAAAAAAGTTAGATATCTGAAGTCATCGATACCCGTAGATTCCGAATTATTATGTTTTAGGCTGTTCACTATGAAATTAAAAAAAATCTACTTCTAAATTTTAATCCGAAAGCTTAACAAAGGACCCTAGAGTATCGACTACTCTATTGAGATAGCCTTTCTGCTTGTTATTTATGATCGTATTCTCATTTCAATTTCGGAAAGGATATTTTAAAGCCTTCAGACCATTTAAACGAGCTTCCTGGACCTTTAAAAATATCTACCTAAGTGCCTGCGGAGAATTTCTCTGAGCTTCTTTGACCTAAAGAAATTTTAGTATATACTCAAAGATTCTTTTGGGTAGGGAACCCTACATAAAAGCAGTACCTTCTATATGAGGTGAGAATTTCTTCATTATAATGATCATAATAAAAAACGTGAAATAATATATTTATTTCCGAAGAAATATCTCGACTATAACAACGTCTTTATCTCAAATATATGTGAGATAACGGCTACTTATGAATAATTTGCACTCTGATTATGTAATAGAATATTTCTTGGATACGGTTGTTAATCAAATTATTTACTGAATCATTAATCAGTTTCTTCTCTACTTCGGGAAAATGTGGAGCTTCTATACTTTTGTTCTAACTTTGGCAGTAATCTTTAATTCTATTGGTGAATATAATATATTTATAATTCTTATTACATTTTATATAATGCATGTATAAACACAGCTTTTGCCAGGCCTGTGGAATGAATTTAAATTCCCTTCCTTTCAGGTTATATAAATACATCGGACATTTTTGTATTTACACTATACAAAACAGAGATTTATTTTTTCAAGGTATAATTTTTTCGCATTCTATTTTTAATAAGATAACCTCATGCTTTTATTTTAAATTCAAAACAAAGGATGCTAGAATCCCAACATTGGAAATATTTTAGTACCACGTCACACCACGCAAAAATTATGACGTCATAGATATTAGGGGCCATTGGAGACCCACGAATTTGAAACGCAACACGTGTATTATGCATTTGGTACATAATACACTATTAAGCTTACCATAATCCCACGTGAAAAAATTCTACGGAAAACGTTCTACGGAACTTAATATGGATATTCTACAAACATTTCTACGAACGAATTTTGAACTAGGTTTGACTTCCGGTAATGAGCTGCGCTTTCAAAATCACACTCTGGACGAAATACCCTTGCACCAGGTATGCAAACAACATCCGCTTTGAGAAAATTATGCTACTCAGGTCAAAACTTAACACCAACTGTGAGTTCCTCAACAACGCATGGTTGAACCATTGCCCCAGGTGTAAAAAACATATCTTTAAAGTAATCCGGGTTTTGCAGTATTTTTGGGTCCCTAGAGTGAGTTTTAAACTGTAGGGTCATAAATTACTGTAAAAACCTGACTTTAGCAAGGGAGCGTATTTTTCACACCTAGAGCATTGGTTCAACCTTGCGTCTTTGGGGAACCCATTCCAGGGATCCTGGAGTACTGTAAAATAACAAACTCTAACGTTAATGTGTTTTTTACTCCTGGGGCTTGAGCTACATTCCGTGCTCTTAAGGAAAATACTCCAGGGACCTTTTAAGTGCTGTTAAAATTAGACATCCCCGAAGAACATGTGGCTATTGGTTCAATCTCACGTCTTCGAAATACCCAGCTCGAGGAACCTAAGATGGTATCGTGATTTCCCGAAATATAATACATATAACAAATAAATTGATCAAAGGTGACACGAGGGAGAGGGTCTTGGAGGGTCAGAGGAATTGCTTTAGTTCAATCTTGTAAAATCAAGGGAACCTAATGTATTGCAAAAGCCAGGCTTTCATCCAGAAGTCTTTTTTTCTAACTTCTGGGATCTTGTGTTTTAAGGAACCTATTTCAGTGGTCTGAAAGTACTGAATAAACCAGACCTCCTTATAGAAAATGTGTTTGTGACACCTCGTGCAGGAGTTGGATGATAGAACTTCAAGAGACGGATCAGTTTTATTTAATAGTTCGTTCAAAACTGAACACCTTCGGGGTAAATCCCGTTTTCACAGATTGTTCAGTTTTTGACGTGGATAGCATAATTCTCTTAAAGAAGATGTTCTCCTACCTGGTGAAAAGATAGATACATCCGGAGTAAAATTGCCAAGGATAGATTTTGGTTTGTACCTCTATTACAAGCGTTCCTTTCGATATTTTCACGGTGCTGCATGCCGATTTTAAACATAACTTGGCTGAGGTAATTTACAATAAATTAATAAGTAATTTATGGTATTTTACAGGTAAATGTGAGAAATTTTTATCAATTACCCAAAATTCAATCTTAAACATTTTAATGAATTTGCAGAATTTTTTTGATAACTTATAGCAATATTAAGAGTAATTTATGGTCAATTAACATAAGTTGCCCTAAGTTCATAGATAAATTTCATAGATACACAGGATTATATAGTAATTGCTAATGATAAAAGTGTTTCATTATTAATGAAGTGAGACTTGTGGACTGAGAAGTAAACGTCAGTTTTCTTCTGTGTCAATAACATTATGGAATGGCTGCTGAGTGACAAATACTATAATTTGGTAATAATATTGTACGCTTTTAGTGGGCGAAGAACGAATTGTGTTTATCGCTTATTTGCGGCATAAAAATGATATGTTATGAATAGACAGGATTTGTTTTGAATAAACAAATAATATCTTGCATGCAAAAATCTTTAATAGAATAATTTCTAAAAAATATTAAATAAAGATTCTAGGATAAGTTAACTGGTCTGGATACATCTGTTAAATAATCCTATCAACACCGAGTCTCTTATTTATTTTAGTGGCTGATCAAACCAAATTTTTAGATGAAGTCTAGGGAAAACATTTGATAAAATACAAAAAAAATGTCTAAATAAATGATAAATTAAAATGCAAGTAAGTTAAATTGCCTCGAGATATCTTTTTGATACACCTATATCATAAAAATGAATTAGAATTAATTTTAGAGGCTAATCAAATGCCAGTTTGGAAATCAGATACAGTGATAGCAAATTTCGAAAATAGAATAATTTCTGAAAAAAATGGAATAACAATTCTGGGCTTAATTACCTTGTCTAGATAATCTTTTTTAACAATACTATCATCAACGAGTCTCTTATTTATTTTAGTGGCTGATCAAACCAAATTTTTAGATAAAGTCCAGAGAAAACATTTGATAAAATACAAAAAAATGTCTAAATAATTGATAAATTATAATTCAAGAAAATTAAATTGCCTCGAGATACCTTTTTGATACACCTATATCATAAAAATGAATTAGAATTAATTTTAGAGGCTGATCAAATGCCAGTTTAAAAATCAGATCCAGAGGTAGCAATTTCAAAAATATAATAATTTCTGAAAAAAATGGAATAACAATTCTGGGCTGAATTATCTTGTCTAGATACAATTTTTAAACAATCCTATCACTAATGGGTCTCTAATTAATTTTAATGGTTTATCAAACAACATTTTAGGATGTGGATGATTGTTAAATTATTATTAGGTAATTATTGTTTAAACTATTACTTCCGACACTGTCAGTAATAAATATACAAAACTACAAAACATTTATTTGGTGAAAAATAATCAATCGAAAGTATAATAAACATGCCGGGCCAATCTGTCCTTATTTCGAGGTTATGTTTGGATTAACTTTTTTACCCAAATCGCTATAAGTAATTGTAGGTAATGTCAATTAAAAATTTTCGCATGTAATATTTTATTTAAAACATATCCTGTCTATTCATAACATATCTTTTTTATGCTGCAAATAAGCGTTAAACACAATTTACTCTTCGCCCACTAAAAGCGCACAATATTATTACCAGTTTATAGTATTTGTCACTCAGCAGCCATTCCACAATGTCATTGGCACAGAAGAAAATTTAATTTTACTTCTCAGTCCATAAGTCTCACTTCATTATTAATTAAACACTTTTATTATTTGTAATTACTTCATAACATAACCTATATTTTGTTGATATTTGTATCCATTTGAAGTTTCGAACGCAACAATGGAAACTATGAGAAACTTGATCCGAAGATGCACGGATTTGACCGAATGGCCGACCCGAATGCAACTTTAAAGGCGCGAAGTATCAAAATGCCCCTGTACAATATCTTCTTCTCTGCTGTTGTGAAATTCGGGTAGCAATCAAGTTCGCCATGTATGAAAGCCCCAGCGTGTCCACCTTGTATAATTTACGGTATATAGAGGATAGTCTCCAAAAATCGATAACGTCCGGGAAGTGACTAATTAAGATTTCGAAAAGAAAAGAAGAAAAAACAGTTTTTCGATTCTTACGACTCTTTCAGACTTGTATATTAAAAAAGCATAACTATAGTATTCTGAAGTGTTAAATTTTATGTTCGAAAATCAGTTTTTGAGCTGAAAAGAGTAAATTAATTATTATTTAAACAAGGAACAATGTTAGGTTAGGAATAGTTTGTAGTATACAGATTAATCATGCCTTTATTTTAAAGTTTAAAACCTAGGAGGTAGTACAGGCAGTAGCGTAGTAAGCGGAAAAAGATAAAGGTTTTTTTTCAAAAGATACATAACCATTGGTATCATATAACGATTATAAGGTAAAAGGTTATCTTGAAAAGAACATCGAAATGATAGATTTAATAACAGATAACATAAATATTGCCAGATTGTATGGTTTACCCAAAATCCATACAAATAATTGCCCTTAAAGAAATGTTTCTTTTCTTTACATTCTTATTACTTCTTAGCTAAAACTTTTCACAAAATTATATCAAATTCTCTTCCAAAACGAAAATCATATGTGAAAAACGCAATTTCTGCTTATGAGAAACTATAATTAAAGAAAAAATTTCACACGTTCATGTTCTTTTATAACTTGATATTTCATCCCTCTTTACAAACGTTGCATTAGATTTGGTTCTCAAAGGTATTAATAAAAGAAGGGATAAAATAAAGAAAAAGAAAAATATTCCTATTGACGAATTTAAAAAAGAAATACAATCTTTAATGAAGTCAACATTTTTTTAATGTAACGATATTTACTATACACAAATTTTTGGTACTCCAATGGGGTCACTTATTTCTGGAACTTTAGCGGATATAGTTATGGAAGACCTTGAAGATGAAGTCTTAAACCAATTACAATTTACAGTAAAATTTTACTACCGATATGTTGACGATACGATTTTCACTATCGATACTGGCAAAATTCAAGATATAATAAATAAATTTAACTTATTTCATTCTAGACTACAATTCACACATAAAATTGAAAATGAAAACTCCGTAAGCTTTTTAAACATCGAAATTATTAGAGATAATAATAATATTAAAACAGTCTGGTTTCGTAAGAATACTTGTTCAGGTAGACTTCCCAATTGTTACTCAAATCATCCTACTCAACATAAAGTTGCAATTATAAAAATCATAATAGACTCTGCACCATTACTTTTTGACAAATATTTGCATAATGATAACTTAAATGTAGTTTAAAAATTACTTTAATACAATAATGACCAAGAGGAATTTGTTGAAAAACATATAAAAAATACTAACTGAAATACATAAATAACAAAATATAATTAAAAATAAGATTTAAAAAAATTATTTTATGTCAATAAACAAATTATCTCTGTCAATTTTCATGGTTATGATACACAAAATATAAAGCGACAATTAATACATTTAATATATAAGCAGTTTTCCGAGTAGATTGAAAACTTAACAAATTCATAAAACTTGGCAAAGACCAATTAAATATCCTAGACCAATGCAACGTAGTTTATAAACTAAAATGCGAATGTGGTAAATTATATGTCGGACAAACAAAACGTCCATTACGTATAAGAATTAACGAACAGTAAACCAATATTAGCCAAACCCCAAAATACTATAAAATGATTGCAAAAAATTTAGTTAATTTCCACAATAGTGATTTTTCTCGTATTGATTCGGATAATGTAGAAATATTACGCAAAGAATCTAATTATCATGAAAGACGCTTTGCTGAAATTATTTTCATTTAAAAAGAAGGTAACAAGAGTCTAATTTAAATTACAGATTTAGACCATTACAATCCTGCTTACAACAGGATTTTTGAAATTTTTCACAACTAAAATAATTATAACTAATTTTACTTATTTCATTATTTTTATTTTTGAAAATTCTTATCATAAAAAACACTCAGAGTATCATTACATTTTAACAATGTGGTTTTATAATTGTAAAAAGTTGGTTTAGATTCTTAATTTAAATTGGTGTTGTTGATATGATGTTGGTGTTCTTTCGTCTGAGTTGTTTATATATTGGATCTTGGTCACTTTTTATGTTTGCTAAAAAATGTAATTCTACATTTTGCGGTTAGGATTAATGTTTTATTAAAAACATTGAAAGTGCTATCTTCAATAAAGGATCTAACATCTATTCCTGAATTTATTTGTCTGAAGTAAGTCAGCTCCACCAGAAAATAAACAGTATCCAATAATTTAGATTCTTAATAAACTAGTTTTAACAATTTCACAAACACTTCAGAATAATATATTTCTGCTTTTTGTTGATAAAGCTTTTACTGCAAAATGATACTATTTACTAGAATTATTGCCTGATGAGGATAGCATTCGCTATCGAAACGTTGCAGTTATACTACTCTTAATAAACAAGTCTGGAAGAGTCGAAGAATCCAAGAAATGTTTTTTATTTTTATCATTTTGAAATCTTATATAATATTCAGTATTTACACGTGACGTTACTTTTCACTCCTTGGGGATAAAAGCTAGAGTTGAAGCTCCGCTTCATATTCGTCGAAACAGACTGAAATCATGCACGTGTCATAACAAATTTATTAACTACTTTATTAGGAAAATAATAACTTTATCACACATTTCCAAATTGTTTCAAGGAAACTGGACAAGGGGTGTCACAGTTGTAAAATATTGTGAATAAATTAAAAATAGTCACTTAATTATGTACAATGATGTTAATATACAGTCTGTCAAGTTAAAGCGTGGGTGGCTTTACTCGCAGTCGGTAAGGTGTATCGACATGATTTTGGTGTCAAAATATTAAGAAGAGCTCC
>NC_046657.1:69746622-69755618 GCF_010883055.1 Belonocnema kinseyi
GAGGGAGCTCTTCTTAATATTTTGACACCAAAATCATGTCGATACACCTTACCGACTGCGAGTAAAGCCACCCACGCTTTAACTTGACAGACTGTAGAAGATGATAATTGTGTATGTATATATATTTAATAAAAGTATTTTTCACATGTATTCAGAATATAAAAATGAATCAAGAGCGATAACAGAAATAAGATCTAAACGTTTTTTAAAAATATATTTTGTTTTTTAATTCTGTAGCTTGACATCATAATAATTTTCAACCCAAAATGTGACTGAAAACGAAATATGACTAACGTGCAATAATAATGGATCTGATGTTCTTTTGTTTAAACTGAGCGTTTGCTTAGTGTTATTAAACAGTAAAAACAAACGGAAAAGATATTTGCCAAAGAATTGGACTTCATAAACACAGTTCGTTTTATGGAGTAAGGAGTTATTACATTTAGGAATTATTTCGCATGATTTTGATTGAACCATCACAGAGATACTTTCTGCAAAGAACCATTGAATTCAGTCAAAGGTATAACACATAAATATTCTAAAAAATTGGCCCACTATGCAAACACATACTCACCGCGCGCTGAGCACGCGGTTTGCAAATGTAGGTCTGTATAGAACGCGCGACTGCTGTTACTCGCGCTTTGCGCCTGACAATTCGTTTACATCGCGCTACGCGCTTGGTCTTTCTTCTTCTCTCATTGGAGCGCTGACATTTAAACATTAAGGGTCAAAGCATCGCCAACTGTAATTTTCTCATTGTGAATTCTCTTTTTGAAAGCTCTTTTGGCTTTATCAAACACATTATCATTACGTATCTCGTGCTTCGCACTAGATTTTGCCCCAAATGCGAACTTTGATGAATTATTATTTTTGATGTCATGGTTTTTGACCAGATGAGTGTATTAATAATTTTAATATGAATTTTTTTGTCTAAATAGTTTGAAACAAATACTTTTTGAAAATTGGTTTATAAAATTGTGAAAAAATGCTCTCTAGATCCTCTATGGTTCTATTTTTATTCCACTCATACATTATGTTCAACTATATTATATCAAATGCACGTATATTATATTTGTTTCTACACATTTGTATAGAGTCTCAATCAGATGTTGCAAAATACAGTACACATTTGTATTTGTGTAGATAACTATACTATTTGATTCTTATTTTGCAATAAATTTTATTCTCAGCTACCCTGAAAAATGCATATCACTTCAATAAATTTATATCATTGAAATTCATAATATTAATTTGTAATAAACCAAATTACGGTTGTTTTTAGCAAATTATTTGATATAATTTAGGCTCAGAATTCTTTTAAGTAAAATATTATTCTTGAGTGTGTTCTTTTTCCAAAACGTTAAGTTTTTTATATTTTTATAACAAGAGCTTATAGAGAATTAGTGAATACTTTATGATTAAACGACTTTTGTACTTAATTTTTTTTCGCCTCTTGTTTCGTTTTTCAAAAAATATAATCTTTTTATTGTTTAATTTCGTATTAAGATTGAAAGAAAATATAATTTTTTTATCTAAAAATTAATAATAACAAATTTTTAGGGCGTTTTTAGGTGAAAACCCTCTGTCTATACACGTGTTTAGAGGTTGTGTTTGTTTATAGATTTAATCATTTCATTTTCAATGTTGTTTTTACGCAGAAAACAAATACCACTTATCCTATAAAAATTCTTCATTAAAACTTTGCGGATATTTTACAGGGGCACATTTTCGTTGATTCATCCTTTTTCTTCTTTTTTTGGACTGAGCGTAAAATTTAATTTTTTATTATTTTTTTTTAAATCGAAATTAGAATTTGCAATTATCGATAAAAATACAATGTAGGCTATTCGAAACGGAACAGTTATCTTTCTCTGAATTTGTTTCATATACGGCAATTATTTTTATCATAAAAGTCATTAAAATAGATAAAATAATTGATAAAAACTTGTTTTTCAAATTCCAAAGGTTCTCAAAACGTTTACATTTGAAAATGACGGGTGGTTGGGAGGGGGGGGGGGTCAAATAGTACACAAATCTAATGCCGTCTCTGATACGAATGTGAAAAGGAGATGAATCTTCTATGCTTTCTTGCAGAAAGGAGTTCACAGGCCGACGAAAATCCTCATAGCGAACGTAATTCTGTTTCTTCTTCTTCTGGCAGACAACATACGCCAGATCGGACTTCTACAGAGGATTCTCCTTTGCGTGCAAGGTTTAAATCTCCTCCTAGCAGGCCTCCTTCTACTAAAATACTCGGATATTCACTTGAAGAACTTGGATATATTCGGCTTATTCCCCGCACAAATCAAAGCCTTACATTCGAATTTCGAAATTACACTTTTTCAGCTGGTATACCTATTAGTTGGAGAGCAGACGGTGCGAAAATTACTTCCGTGCAACCTCAAGAACAAATTGTATTATCAACATCCAATGGTGAAGTTTTTGCTATATTAGCGAAAAGCGGAAGTTTATCTGGAATATATAGATCACAAAGACGTTATCCCAGAGTAAAGATAAACATGATAAGCGATGCAGTAGATTATTTGACCCCAGATGAAATTAGAGATTGTCCAGTAGGCAGAAATCATCCAATCTTCCCAACAAATTTTGTTAAGGCTTTGTCAAATTATGATTCATTACAGTTTAAATGGAATTCTAATGGCGAACGTACTACTGGTTCATCCATTACTGCCATACATCATTTACCTGACCGCTCTTCTACTTCTAATGAGTCTGTTAGTCGTGAAAGGTCCAAGTCTCCTCCTATCAGATCTCCATCTGGTCAAGTGCTAGGATATACAATGAAACAACTAGGATATGTTCGACTTATTCCTTGCACAAACCAGAACCAGCGATTTGAATTTCGAAGATACAGTTTTCCTACCGATAAACCAATTAGAATGATGACAGGTCCGATCACCGATGTGTTCAGGCCCACTCGAGAATATATTGTATTATCAACATCCGATGGTGACGTGTTTGCAATATTGGATCAGAATGGAACTCTTCGTGGAATATATAGGACAGGTAGAGTTCATTCGCGAGTTAAAATACATATTATAAGTGCCGCAGTTCATGATATGACTTCAGATGAAAAGAGGGATTGTCCAGTGGGCAAAAGTTACCCAATTTTTCCAAACAGATTTATTAGAGCATGTTCAAATTATGATTCGTTACAGTTCAAATGGAATCCTAATGGTGAACGTACTCCCTATACTTTTTCTTCTTCCGCACAAAATTTATCTGACCCAACTTCTCCTGAGAAGTCACCTCTTGATGCCAGGTCCAGATCTCCTCCGGGAAGGCCTCCTTCTCATGAAGTACTCGGATACCCACTTGAAAAACTTGGATATATTCGGCTTATTCCACAGCAAAATCGGAAACGGCAATTTGAGTTTCGAAGATACGTATTTCCTGCTAATAGAGGGATTTACTTACTGTTAAAACCTGGTAATTATATGCCCGTGCCAAGCCGAGAACATATTGTATTATCAACCTCGAGTGGTGATGTTTTTGCAATATTGGAGTACACTGGGATTCTTCGTGGAATATATCGGCACAATAAGAGTCATTCAAGAATAAAAATGAAGATGATAAGCGGTGAAGTTGAAAATATGACCGCATTTGAAATGAAGGAATGTCATGTAGGCAAATTTTACCCAATCTTCCCACGTTGGTTTAAGAAAGTTGTTTCAAATAAAGATTCTCTAAATTATGTGTATCATTAATGCAATTGAAAAAAGATAAACTAAAATGTAGTACAGTTTGTAATCTGTAGTAGGAAAAAATTTAAATTAAAGATTGAAATGCCAATGTATAATGGTTATCAAAGCTTCTTTTCATTTACGTTCGCTAATACCAATTAGGTCTTTAGGAAATTTTTTCTTTGAAAATTCCCAATTCATAAAGTAACACGATTTTGAGTTTTCAGACCAAGCGTTTCAAAATAACGCCGTCACCTACACCGCTAGCACAATTTTTATGATTTTGCAGCTGTAGCATATAATTTATAGAGATTTCAATAAAATTCTGAAAAAAAAAATTTTTAAAAGAAGGAAAGAAAATCAAACAAAATTGAAAGACACGTTTTTACGACACGCAATGACATACACAGTGGAGAGACGGCAAGTAACACAATATTAACGATAACTGGTAGAACGCAATTACTAATTGATTTTAGATTCTGTTTTTTTTTAATCTTTTTATTCGGAACAGATATGTGAAAGAACTTTTAAAAATTTTATTGTTCTAAATTATATGTTAATGCAAATAATAAACAAATGTTTGTTCTCTTCTTGTTCATCTATCATTTGGTAATCAACTTTTCTGCTATCATTACTTCATGGATTTAACGCGTAATGATGTTGTGCAAGCGAAAAACTGGTTATAAAAAATTGTTATAAGAATAAAATTGTTTTAAATTTACATTAATTTTAATTTTCTAATTTAATTTAATTGTTTTGAATTCACATGTTTTTCGCGATTTCAGAAATTTAAAAAAATCTTTGTGATTAAAAGATTTTGAGAGATTTAAAAAATTTAAGTTTAAAAGAATTTTATTAAATTTTAAATAATGATTTCATTGAACATTTTGTGATTATTTTAGAGGATTTGACAAGAATGTATCGTATTTCATGAATTATGTAGATCAGGTGATTTATTGTAAAAAAAATACAATATAACCAGACACAAAAAGGAGGACTTCTTTACAGACGTGTATCTTTAATTTTAATTTATGTTGAGAGTCTCAAGAAATTTTTTAATTGAATCTTCTTCCTTTCAGTGTTTTCAACAAATGGAAAAAACAATTATGGCTGAAATTTCAATATAATATAGTCCAAAGCCTCGTGATCAAAAAATCCCAATGGGTACTTGTCCAAAAAATGAAAAAATTTCGAAATTAGGTGGGGCTGGACGTGAAAAATATTACCACAAGCGAATCTAATGTCCCGCTTGGCAATGTAAATACTGTTCCAAATATTAAATTTCGAAGACAGTTTAGTCAATGAATACAAGACTGTAGATCAGTTCAATTATCAAAGGAAAGCCAGTCCAGATAATAAAGGCAATGTAATGGGACTGCCCTGGCAATGTGAATATTTTTCAAAATAATTAAGGCAAAAGATTCAATGCATAAGGAATATTATTAAATTAAGCCAGCCCTTATTGTAGTTCCAGATGGATACATACTAGATATTCATGGTCCTTATTTTTCGGACTCTAGGAATAATGATGCATAAATGCTTGGAAACGAATTTCATTCTCTACGAGAATTGTTTTAAAATGGGGACATATTTATAGTAGATCGTGACTACAGAGATGTTTCACCTTTACACAAAAACTTGGGTATTGATTATAAAATGCCGACCCTTCTACATCTAGGTCAACGTCAACTTCATACTCAAGCTGCAAATGACTCTAGAATAATTACAAAGACAAGGTGGCTAGTATAGGCGCGTAAAAGTCATATAAAACTGTTTTTAAATTCTTTCAAGGAACTGTTTTTATAAACCATGCCATCAACTTCGGAGACTTTCAACGAATCGCCGTCGTGATTCTCAATAAGTATCGAGAGCCAATCGCTATGTAGGGAGCAATTGCTGAAGTAGCGGAAATTGTTTGATGGATCTTACAATGGGTGTATATCATCTAAAGCTTGAACCTGCTCACATAAAAGATCAACTTCAAAGAGAACAGGCTGAACAGTTTAAAATAAACGAATTATTTGTTGAACGTGGACTCATTACAGTGCGCATGTATTCCCGATTCAGAAATATAACGAAATACCAACTATGGATAGCATACATAGGAGAAGAATTTAACAGGCAAGAAAATGAGGACTTTGCAAATGAAGAACCGATCGAACCTATCTTAAGGTATTATTGCACATATAAAACTGGAGCTAGAACTTTTGGTTCATGTGCCCCAATTGTAAGCATATTATGGCATTAAGGGTATGCACGACATCAACTAATAACATGTCTTAATTTTGTTGGTTAGAATAATTTATAGTCTTGTCTTAAACGACTAGACAAATGAGATGTCTTGCCTTTGTTATTTGGACTGATATATAGTCTTATCTTAACCGGCTAGACTAATAACATGTCTTCCCTTTTTTGTTTAGACTGATTTATAGCCTTGTCTTAGCTGACTGGACTCATAGCATTTCTTGCCCTTGTTGGTTGGACTGATTTATAGTTATGTCTTAACTGACTGAACTAATAGTATGGCTTGCCTTTGTTGGTTGGACTGATTTATAGTCTTGTCTTAACCGACTGAATCAATAACATGTCTTGTCTTAGTCTATTGGACTTATTTATAGTTTTGTCTTAACTGGCTGAAGTAATAATTTGTCTTCTATTTGTTAGTTCAACTGATCTATAGTCTTGTCTTAACCGGCTGAACTAACTCTTGCCTTTTTTGGCTGGACTGATTTATAGTCTTATCTTAAATGACTCGACTAATAACCTGTCTTTCCTGTGTTGATTGGACTGACGTATAGTTTTGCCTTAACCGACTAGACTAATAACATGTCTTGCCTTTGTTTTTTGGACTGATATATAGTCTTGTCTTAACCGACTAGACTAATAACATGTCTTGCCTTTTTTGTGTGGACTGATTTGCAGTCTTGTCTTAACTGACTGGACTAATAGCATGTCTTTCCTTGGTTGGTTGGACTGATTTGTAGTCATGTCTTAACCAAATGGCCCAATAACAAGTGTTGCCTTTATTCGTTGGACTGATTAATTGTCTTGTCTTAACCGACAGGACTAATAACCTGTCTTACCTTTGTTGGTTGGACTGATGTATAGTCTTGTCTTAACCGACAGGACTAATGACCTGTCTTGCCTTTGTTTGTTGGACTGATTTATAGTCTTGTCTCAACCGACTGTACTAATAACATGTCTTGCCTTAATTGGTTGAACTGATTTATAGTCTTGACTTAACCGACTGAACAAACAACCTGTCTTGCCTTTGTTGGTTGGACTGATTCATAGTCTGGTTTTAACCAACTGGACTGATAACATGTCTTGCCTTTGTTGGTTGGATTGATTTATAATCTTGTCTTAAACGACTGGACTAATAACATGTCTTGCCTCAGTTGGTTGGACTGATTTATAGTCTTGCCTTAACCAACGCTTTAGCATTACCAACTTTAGCACTTAGGCCTATTTGAAATTCCCAACGTTGGTGCTTACGTTCTTTTACAATTTTAAACTCTGTCCTTTATGCCCTTTTGTTGTGCCTCATGTTGTCACTAATGCTTTTTTTGATATTCAAAATTAGACGCTCATCCTTTTTTCTTTAAGAAATCTTGGCACTCATACTATTTTGAAATTTCCTACTTTGGCCTCTACGTTTTTTTTCTCAACCAAATGTTAGCGATTATGACATTTTGCTGTACTAAATGTTGACGCCCATGTCCTGTCGTCCGACGGACGAACTGACACTCGAAGGAAACTAGACAGACTCCACCAATGGGTCCAAAATTGGAAGACACTGAGTGAAGATGTACCTATTCTTATGGTGGAAGTACCTTTAGACACTTCAAGAAATCGATTTTTTTTAAATTACTTTAATCGACAGGTATTTCGTCTTGGAATATCGTGTTAAAGTTTCAAAAGCTAATTATCGAAATTGTGGAAGAGATGCTTCTCGGAAGTGGTTGGCGCCGAGCTTCAACGCTGTGAGAATCCGCCAGCGAACGGTGTTGCTTCGAAACCATGTTTTGCAAAATTGTGTAAGTGATAATAAAAAACTAGCTTTTTTGAAATATTTTAAAAGTTTGAAAAATTTGTTAATTTTCAATTTTCACTTTTGTAAAAAATGTTTTTTTTTCAAACTCAGACATCACTTTAAATAAATATTATACTGATTTGAAAAGAATTGTCTCCTTTTCCCTACAAATCAACTGAAAAAATACCTTCTTTGACCTCTAAAGGTACTTCCTTCCTTAAACCAAGCTTATCCCAGGCTTAATCGAAGATTGTCCCATGTTAAGCAATGCTGAGCCATGGTTCAACCACTGAACCTTTTCCACGCAGCTAATTTTAAAAAAGCGCGCCACTTATATCTAAGGAAACTGCCAAAGTACAGTTAATCTTAGCAGCATTCTTGTATATTTTATGTTGCGATGTGACATATTCAATTATATTCTTCAATATTCAAAAAATCATTCGGTTGTCCAATAGTGGGAGCTCAATAAAATTCCGAAGAATCATCTTACAAGATTGTCTTATGAGGCTCCTCGGAAAAAGAAATTAGTGTTTTGCTTTAAAAGCGTCACCAAAAAAGAGTACAGTGGACCAAACCCCGAGATGTTAAAGTATAGAAAATACGGAAAGTGGCTTGATGACAGCGGAGATCTTTTATTGCTACATCACCAATGTATTATGCAAATGGCTAGTGAAAGATAACACAGGCCCACAAAAAAGTTGATTGCCCGAGACAAGTAACTAGGGTACCCTTATGGATTTTTAGGATCTGAATTCAAATCTGGCCTAGAAACCTCTCCTAAACGTCTCAATTGTCCCCTAGATGCAAAATGTAGGAAAAAGTTTAGGAATTTCTGGTCACACAGGCCATACAAAAAATGTCTTTGCACGAGACAAGTGACTAGGTTACTTTTATGGATTTTGAGCCGCTGAATCCAAATCTGACCTCAACATTTATCTTGCACGTTTCAGTTTCCGTCTAGATGCAGAAAGTAAGGAAACCCCCAGGGATAATTTGCACGTTATTTTGATAATACCAGTAAACGCGAAAAAAACATCG
This sequence comes from Belonocnema kinseyi, assembly GCF_010883055.1. Lineage (NCBI taxonomy): Eukaryota > Metazoa > Arthropoda > Insecta > Hymenoptera > Cynipidae > Belonocnema > Belonocnema kinseyi. The sequence goes on from NC_046657.1 coordinate 69,755,398, forward strand.
ATATTGTCTTCTTAAGTACAACGACTTGTAGAGACTTAATTTGTACACTTAAATTCTTTGATGTGCCTTCTGTTTCTCCTAGCCTGAGTAATTCTAAGGTAATTCAAGGTCTTTCTCAGATTATATATATACGAGGGTGGATTGATAAGTTTCCGGCCTGACCAAGAGATGGCGCCACTAGGCCTACCTTGAGGTGGCGTTCTATAGTACCATCCTTAGAT
>NC_046657.1:69755718-69775335 GCF_010883055.1 Belonocnema kinseyi
TGTATCAGCCTTGGAGGAGATTATGTTGAGAAATAAAAAAAAAATTCTTAAAAACGTTGTTTTTCTTGGTCAGGCCGGAAACTTATCAATCCACCCTCATATATATACACGGAAAAAAACCTAATATTCTTAAAGTTTTGCGTGTGAATTCAGTCCCTTCTACTATGTAATCAGCTTTTTTGGTGGGCCTGTGTAACTAGAAATTCCCTAGGCTTCCCCCTAAATTTTACACCCAAAGAGAAAGTGGAACAAGCCCAAAAAATTTCGGGTTCAAATTTAGATTTAGCACGCAAATCTGCAAATGATATGGCATTTTTCGCCCGTAGAAATCTATATAAAATGAGAAAGACTTTCAATTTCCCTATAATTACCCAAGCTAGAGGAAACAGGAGGAAAACTAGAAAATTTATGTATAAGTCTTTGGCGTTAAAAAGTATGCCTGAGGTAAATCCAATCTCCTCATTTCTTCGAATGTTTCAGCTTTAAAGGAAAGCGAAAAAAGAGAGAAAGAGTAGTAAAAACCACTGCTTCCTAATCACTAAGTCCAAAAACGTAGAATTTTAATAAAATAGGTCACGATCAATTTTCATATAAAACCAATACCTTCCATTTAAAATGAGAATTTCTTGATTATAATGATCATAATAAAAAATGTGAAATGACACAATTACACAGGTTGAATAGATTTGGACCCAGAAACCAGAATATTCATTTCGGAAGGTTTTTTGGATACTGAATTCAAATATGAGGTCCAAATTTCTCAATTAGCTCTGATTTTAGAGATATCCTAACCTAAAAGTGCAAAAACAGCAATTTTCGCCTGTATTTGAAGTTATGTAGCATCAAATTGTTCAATTCCCTCAAAAAACCACAAACGCTATCTTAAATTAGAAGTCTTGCACTTTCGAAATGCTGTTGAGTTTGCTAGAATATCTTGTTTTTTCTGAGATATCACATTTTTCAATTTTTTTTTGTGAGTTTACCTCTGTTTAGGGCACAAATCGCTGTTTTTGCACTTTTAGGATAGGATATCTCGGAAACCAGAGCCAATTGAAAATTTTGAATTTTAGATTTGGATTCGACATAACAAAAACCAACGGAAAAGTATATTCTGGTTTCTAGTTGATAGAGTCGACCTGATTTTGTTGGCCGCTATTGTCTAAGAAGGAAAATCTTGACAATGACAACGTCGTTATTTCACATCTATGTGAGATCACGAAAACTTATGCATTTATTTGTATTCTGATGATGCAATGAAATATTTTTTCATTACAGCTGTTAACTATCTTATTTACTATAGCATTAATCAGTTTTTTCTCCACTTTGCGAAAATGAGGATTTTCTATACAATCGTTCTTACTTGGGCGCTCATCTCCAAATCTATTGGTGAATATAATTATATAAAAAAAATATGACAAAGCCACCGAACCTCATCCTCGGGTTGCTAATAGAGGGTCCCTCTACCAAGGTTTTTTGCTGAATATAGTTACAAAAACAAATAGGCAGTCGCGGAGAATTGCTCAGGGGTGGTCTCGAAGGAATTAACCCCCAAGCGGAGGTGTCAAAACCGTGTCGAAAGCTGAATGGCACCTGGGTGAGGTGTCTCGAACGTTGACTCTAAGATACCAGGCTAACTCTCAGAGTACGCAGCCTTATCCTTGCATGCAAGGCTCTACAACGATGGATGAACCTCTTTTCCTAGTTCTTGTGAGAACAACAATGACAATACCAAACGTAGTTGTAGTAAGTGCTGGTCAAAACAACAGAACGCGCAGGGCTCCCGACAATGGGTCGGCCAATAATGCCGACCACTTTAAAGCTGGGGGAGCCAATGAAGATGGATTTAATGCGATGAATCGACGGAATCTCGGGACCTGTAGGTGGACGGAGCGACTGAATCGCGACTTGCTAGTGTGATACGATGCAAGTGTGGCCCCTGAACGGCGTTACATGGCACGACTGCATGCTTTGTGGTGCGAGAAACACCCGGAGCTATCGCAATTTTCGCTTAACTACTCCGAAAAAGGGGCTATGTAAGCGAAACGCCTACTCTACCATAGCCAGAACAAGCCGACAACAGAGAAAGAGAGGCGACACTAAGAACAACAGCGGACAGGCATATAATAGAGGAAGAGCGATGCTTTATCACCCGGAGAAACATCAAAAACAAGGTTTCTCTCAAGCCTAAAGATCTGGCTGAAATGGATGACAAGCTTTGTGCTTGAAGTCTTAAAACTTTACAAAATCTGCCCATGCATTATTAACTTTCTAAGGCATGCGATGAGGCTCTGGGGTACAAGAATCAAGTACTTTGATCATGGACAACCAAGGATAACTAGGTCAATACGCTTTACGACGGGTATATTTCAAGGAAACTCCTTCAGCCCACTTTGGTTCTGTTTAGCGTGGAATCCATTAAGCAAAACACTAAACAGCATGTCTCATGGGTTCAGAATTCATGATAATGAGGATGGTCATCAAGTGACCCATCTTCTTTAGATGGACGACATGAAGCTGTACGCAAGTTCAGGCCAAAAACTGCAGCAAGTGATCGATGACACAAAGCAGTTTTCCAATGATATCCACATGGAGTTCGGACTAGATAAATGCAGAACAGTGCATTCAATCACAGGGGAATTAGGGACCGCAGAGTTCGAGAACGAGTTCGAAAATGACATCGAGGCAATGGCTACAGGCGAATCATATGAATATCTGGGTATTCTTTAATCTAAGTGTATTCAACATATGATAGTTAAGACAAGCCTAACGACTCCCTTCACTACAAGAATCAGGCTCATAAAATGGTCTAACACCGACCTTGAAAAGTTAAACAGAATTGTTCGCGTAGAAATGACGAAGCGCCGAATGCACGATAGAAATTCAGCGATTGAAGGGTTAGTTTTACCACGACATTTAGGGGGTAGGGGCTTTGCAGATGTCAAAAACTGTGTGAGTCACAAGTTATACAGTTGCGAGATTATTTTAACAGCAAACGAAATGTTGCGCTTTACAGTACCATCTGTCAAGCGGATCTTGAATACACGTCCTTAAATTTGTCCTCAGACGGGGCCTTAAATATTAGGGTAGAAACCATTAAGGAATTAGAAATACAATGGAGGAAGAAAGCCATCTATGGCGAGCACCCCAACACGTTAGATCAAAATGAAGTGGACAGTGAGGCATCTAATATTTGGCTAAGAAAGGGTCTTCTGTATCCAGAGACGGAAGGATTCGTCATTGAAATACAGGACAAGGTTGTGAGCACCAGGAATTATCACAAACACGTGTTACATCAAGATGCGTTTGACCGGTGCCGATTATGTGGAGATACCAACGAATCCATCGAGCCTATTATTGATGGCCATCGCGAAATCGCTCAGAGAGAATATACGCACAGACATAATGATGTAGCGGGTATTATAGATCAAGTTTGCCCTAAACATAGGACTCTTAAAAGAATGAATGCCATTTAGTAGATACATTCCAATGCTCGTTTTAAAAAGCGAAGATTACATCATTGACATTGCTTGTCCGCTTAACCGAAATTTGCAGTAAACCTATACTACCAAGGTCCACAGGTATAGCGAGTTAAGGCATGACGTAAAGACCTTATGGAGGAATGTGAATCATGCATCTATTCATCCCATTGTGATTTCAGCTACAGGCAATGTGCGCGCAAGATGTACTGAACATCCGGAATATTTAGGAGTCAGTAGGGCATTGACAGCAGCTCAGTAGGGGTTTTATTAAATACCTGTCGCATTGTAAGAAACTTTCTTGGTCATCAGGAAGCGAGCGACTAAAAACCCGTGGAGTGGCAGATGTTAGCTCTAAGAAATCATCCAGGGGTGACTGTTGCCACCTCTAATGCTCGTGGCAGCTCGTAATTGTATACCTATAACATCATCGGAGCAGGTTTCAACCATCGTATTAAATTATGTGAATTAACTTATAACACTCTAATCTTTAAAAAATTTAAAATGGTAATACATTAATAATAATAATAATAATAATTAGAAGAAGAAGAATGTATATTCAGCAACCTCGAAAAACCTCTCCTACAAATTTGGAAAGAAATCAACAATTTATTGAGATTACTAGTCCGTGATGTTGGGTCCGCCTTTTTATTTTTTAAATTTCTGACAAAAGATTCATTATCAGCGATCTCTAAAACTTCCTCATAATACTTTTGAAAAGAACCAAAAATTTATTGATTATGCTCGTCCGCCATGTTGGATCCGTCATTTTGGTTTTTGAATCTCTGACATCAAATTCTTAATCAGCGACATCAAAACCCCCCTTACGTTAATTTTGATGAGAACCAAAAATATATTTATCATAATTGTCCGCCAGATTGGATCCGCCATTTTGTTTTCTGAGTTTTTGAGATCGGATTCGTAATCAGCGGGATATTTTTTTCTGCACTGCCGTGCTAAAGTTTTTGACCGCCTCTTCCTTATGACTGAGTAAGTTCTCTCAATTTCTAATATATATTAGAGCTCAAAAAATTTCTCATTCATTCGAAAATAATATTTTTACTAGTTATACTCATTATCAGTTGTGATACGATTAAAAAAAAGGTTTAGATGAGCTGAACCAGTTCAGAATATTTGTTAAAATAAAAATATAATTGTGCATTCAGAATGGGAGACCAATATTTTAGCACAGGAATAAGATCCTGAAGCAAAAGAACCATTATTGAACATAAAAAAGATAATACGATAATTATAAATTATTTTAAATTGTGCAAGTTCTTATTCAACCCGTTTTCATTTGGGAGATTAAGAACCTAATCTATAAGGTTCCCAATTAATACAGATTGCTTTTATATAATTAAAATCTGTGCCAGTGAAAAATTTTCATTTGTTAGTGTTCTACATTCATCTACATTAATTCGTTAGTGTGAAGTTTTGAATTCTGGGAAGATCGGATTAAATTCTAGCATGTGATCAAAAATCCATATCAATTTGGAAATTGCATAAAGTTTAAAAAAATAAAAACAGTAAACTTTAAAAGATTATATCGTGGAAAGTCAGAATGAAATCAGTCAGGGTTAGACGGTTAGGATTAAATAGAGGGATTTCTTAGATATAAAAATATCTTGAATGATTAGGCCGAAGATTTTAATTTAAAGCTTGAGGAAAAGCTACTTTAATTTGTAAAACAGAAATTCTCCTTTCGCTTTTGTGATCCCACATCTCCATTCTTATCATTAAAAAGAATCAAAAATTCATTTATGATTAGAGTCTAATAAAATCTTTACTTTCAAATTTAATACTCTATCAGGAGTGGTGCCGATGAAAATATACGGGACCAATTTCCTGAACAGAGAAAATTAAATCCGTCGAGAAATCGAACAGTTTTTGATACATTTCTATAACTGCGATTTAGCGACACAATTGAATTAATAAATCATTAGATAATTTTTTATAAAAAATCAAATTCTACTGAAAAACAAATGTGTGAAAAATGAATAATGACATTAACGTTAAATTACTTAACAGAAAAGAAGGAACATTGAAAAATATTAAATATTTTGGAAGATATGGATCATTTAAGAAAACTTTGAAATTTACACAACTTTTGCAAAATCTTATCTAAAAATAGACGAACAACCAAAAACTTCTGCACGGCAGTGCACGTTTTGGTAAATTTTTTATCAATAGATAAATTTGGAAAGTCTTACCGTAATTAACATTAAAACTAAAGAATTATTTGAATTATAAATTACGATTTATTGCAGTCTTTGTACTATTAATTTAATTTAAAAGTGTCTAAACCGCAATATAATATTCTTTCTGGTGCAAAATCTGATCAAAACGCAAGTACCCTGTAATTACATTACATGCTAAATTAAATATTATTTAGTCCATAATGAGTGTTCAAAGAGTAATTTTCAACCAAAAGCTTACAACTTTGACCCTTCTTATGGCACCAGTCCCTAAAAACTGTATACGTTACTAAAAGATTTTTGAAAGAAAATTTGTAGACCTTTTTGAGTTGAACAATTGTATGCATTATATTTGATCTTAAATTACACATTGTGGCCGAAAAATAGAACCATATATTTTTTCAAAAGCGTTCTTCATTTATAAACTAGAGCCAGTAAGGTGATGAACAATATCTTGCTAACGATATCATCCAACCTTTTTAGGTTTTAAAAAGTATACTAAAAGTTAATTAAATCAAATAATTTCTTTAAATTTTTCCCCGTCCACAGCAGGCGAAAAAAGAAAGAAAAATATTCAAAACCTTCACTTCTCAATCAGTAAGCCACAAAATGTCGAATCATAAAAAATGTAAAATGATACAATTACCTGTGAAGGAAAGTCTCGACAAAAATAAACTCCGTTATCTCACTTATACGTGAGATAACAGCTCCTTATGTATATATTTGTAATTAGATGAGTCAATGGTATATTTTTCAAGATACATTTTTCAACCAAATTATTCACTGTAGCATTAAACAGTTTTTTCTCTATTTTGTAAAATGAGGAGGTTCTATACTTTCATTCTTTCTTTGGTGTTCATCTTTAATTTTAATGGTGAATATAATAATATAATATCTCTATGATTCGTATTACATTTTATATGAATCACGTATAAATGCAGCTACTTGTCCGGCCTGTGGAACGAATTTAAAGACCATATTTCCAGTTTATAATCACACAATAGCTATTTGTGTATTTACACTATACAGACCAAACATTTATTTTTTAAGGTATTTTGTACGCGTCCTATTTCTGAATATGAGAACATCGAGCTATTATTTTAAATGCAAAACAAAGGATTCTGGAATCCCATCAGTAGTCTCATTTTAGTACCACTTGCGATCATGTCCAAATTATAACGTCATAGATATACGTGGCCATTACATAGTACCTACAAAATTGAAAAGCAACACTTAAGCTTGGTTCATTCGTCTCGCACTGAAAACATATGCCAATAATATGACTCAATTTCCTACGTTGCATGCGTGCTCTTTAACTACATTTTTTCAAATATCGTAAATACTATAAATCAAATCGAAAACTGTGATTTAAACTTCCGAGCAATTATTCAAATTTTGAAAGAGCTGAAAACTGTTGAATTTTTTTCTAATCGCGAAATTTAACTGGCATGGTTTCTAAATATATTTGATATATTGTAATGAATTTAAATGAAATTTCCTAATCCTTCAGAAAAGTAATCAGCAAGAATAGTTTTAAAATATATTTAGTATCTAGCGAAAACTTTGAATGAAATTTTTGGATCTATGAAAAAAATAATTTTTTCTACTTTTTGAAAATTTTTAAATCTTTGAAAAGTATATAACTTTTACTTTTTATTTAGATACTTTCCAAGTCTTTTACTCATCTATAAGAAACTTTGACAACAATTTATAAAATTTACAGAAAAAAAACTTCAAAATTTTGAAAATGCTCATAATTATTAATTTTGGTTGAAAATATCTGATTAACAAACATGCAGACATGCAGACAAACATACAGACATACACCGACCAAATTTTATGATTTCCGGATTCAGTGCATGCCGAAACGTAAAGACCCGTGAAAAACCAGAGATCAAAAATTTGGAGGATTACATTACACTTTCATAAATGAGAATGTAAAACTATAACGGAAAACGTTCTATGGATGTTTGAGCTGTTTGATGACACATGATTGAACTAATGCTCTAGGTGTACTAATAATCTAATCTTCCAGGTTTGGAACACATATTTTCTTCGGGTAAGTGTGGTTGTTACAATACTTCAGGGTATATGAAGCAAGTTCCTCGAGAAATCAAGATTGAACCGATGGCTCAGGCGTCAAAAACAAATCTTCAAAGAAATCTGGTCTTTGCATTATTTTTGGGTCTTTGAAGTAAGTTTCCGACTGCAGGAACCCTAAAGTTCTGTAAGAACAAGAATTTCCCAAGGGGAATGTGTTTTTCACACCTTGAGCATTAATTCAATCTTGCGTCCTCACGGAAATCATTTCAGGTATCTTGAACTATTGTAAAAAATAGACTTCTTTGAAAATGATGTGTTTGTACACTTGGGACTTGGACTAGATTCCGTGTCCTTGAGAAACCCACTTCAGGGACCTTGAAGTGCTGTTGAAACCACACTTCCGCGAAGAAGATGTGGGCTTCTACCTTGGTCATTGGTTAAATCTCACGTCTTTAAGCCACCCACACCAGGGAACATCAAATACTATACTAGGATCTCGACTTAAAGGAACCTAATATAACAGATAAGGTAATCAGAAGGAACGAGAGAGAAGAGCTCTGTGGGTCAGCAGAGATGCGTAGTGTACGATACAGCACTGTTAAGTGCCGCAAGAAAGAAGAAGAACATTTCGGATAACTCTGATTCACCGTGAAGGGTAGTGAGGCTACCCCAGAAACCCCAAAAATTGCTGTGCCAGTGTATAAAAATCCGACTTCCCCTAGAAAAATGTGTTTTTTACACCTAGGGTTTTTTCAATATTGGATCATCTAGGAAAAAAGATTCGATAATCTTGTAAGGTATTCAAAATGCAAAATTTTTTTTGCTCTGACTTTTTTTACAACTTGCATTGTTTGGCTTAAAATATTCATTTTAATTTGTTTTTTCGAATTTTGAAAATGCAATAACTCCGGTAATTTGTTTTCATAAAAAACGTCATTAAGGTCAGTTTTAATTTTGTTTTCACGGGCAAAACAAAAAATACAAGTCCTACAAAACAATGATTGATAACAAATATTTATATCTTTTTTGGACGAAAAACTTTCGTCGTATTTTTTTCATATCTTGTGTTTCTGGCCTACAAAATTAATCTTTTCAGTTTAAGGTTGTTCTTAACAAATAAAGCCAAAAATACGCATCCTATCTAGAAGTAATTCCTAACAAATTTCTTAAAAATAAATTGTTTATCTTTTTAAGTACTACGAATAGCCGTACATACAATTTTTAAATCTAAAAAAGTTGTCTTAACAATAATCAAAATGCGCTCGCTTTAAAAAATGTTATCCAAGATGGTTGGTTAACCAACTGAGCCTTGAATGTAAGACCCTCTAATAAGTTGACCAAAAGCCAACCGAAACTTTTAATTCTTTTGATAGTCATCATACAAAAAAATAAAAGTCTACAGACACACACAGACACACAAGTTAAAACTTTTGTATTGATCCAGCAGGTCTCAAACCTTTGATATTTGAGAAAAACAGGGGGGGGGGGGATTTTACACGAAGTTAGTACCCTCTCTGATGAGAATTTAAAAAAATGTATTTCTTTTTGCAGAAATCAGTTCTCAGTTCGACGGGAATCCTCATAGCAAACGCAATCCTGGTCATCCTTCTTCTGGCAAACAACATACACCTGACCGGACTACTGGAGAGGATTCTCCTTCTCGCACCAGGTCCAGGTCTCCTGTTAGCGGGCCTCCTTCTTTTAAAGTACTTGGATATTCGCTTGAACAACTTGGATTTATTCGGCTCATTCCCCACAAAAATCAGAGCCTTTCATACGAATTTCGAAGTTACATTTTTCCAGCTGGTATACCGATTAGTTGGAGAGCAGACGGAACCAAATTTAGTACTGTGCAATGTCAAGAACACATTGTATTATCAACATCCAATGGTGACGTTTTTGCAATATTAACGGATAGAGGGATATTATCTGGAATATATAGGTCACAAAGGGGTTATCCGAGAGTAAAAATAAATATAAAAAGCGCCGCAATTGATAAATTAACCGCAGATGAAATCAGGGATTGTCCAGTGGGGAAAAATCACCCAATCTTCCCACAAAGCTTTGTTAAAGCTTTGTCAAATTATGATTCCCTACAGTTCAAATGGAATTCCGAAAGCAAACATACTTCTGGATCTTCTTCTTCTATCAGACAACGTTCACCAGACCGATTTTCTACTCCAAACGTGTCTCTTAACCGTGAAAGGTCCAAGTCTCCTCCAATCAGGCCTCCTTCTGACAAAGTACTTGGATGTACAATGGAACAACTAGGATATATTCGACTTACTCCTTGCACAAATCAGAACCTGCAATTTGAATTTCGAAGATACGTTTTTCCCACCGATAAACCAATTCGGATGATAAGAGGTTTAATCACTGATGCGTTTAGGCCAACCGAAGAATATATTGTATTATCAACATCCAGTGGGGACGTTCTTGCAATATTGGAGCAGAGTGGAATTCTTCGTGCAATATATAGGACAGGTAGATCTCATCCGCGAGTAAAAATAAATATTATAAGTGCCGCAGTTCATGACATGACTCCAGACGAAAAGAGGGATTGTCCAGTAGGCAACAATCACCCAATCTTTCCAAACAGCTTTATTAGAGCATGTTCAAATTATAATTCGCTACAGTTCAAATGGAATCCTAATGGTGAACGTACTCCCTATACTTTTTCTTCTGCCAGACAGCATTCACCTGACAGGTCTTCTCATCAGGAGCCCCACCTCGATACCAGGTCCAGATCTCCTCCAGGCAGGCCTCCTTCTCATGAAGTACTTGGATATCCTCTTGCAAAACTTGGCTATATTCGGCTTATTCCACAGAAAAATCAGAATCAGCAATTTGAATTTCGAAGATACGTTTTTCCTGCTACTAAAGGAATTCACTTAAGGTTAGAACCTAATAAATATGTGCTCGTGCCCACACGAGAACATATTGTATTATCAACATCCTATGGTTATGTTTTTGCAATACTGGAGTATACTGGGATTCTTCGTGGAATATATAAGTTAAATAGGGAAAAGAATTGGACCTTTCTGCGAATAAAAATAAACATGATAAGCGGTGAAGTTAACTATATGACTGAATTTGAAATAAAGGAATGTAATGTAGGCAAAACTAACCCAATCTTCCCACGTTGGTTTGATAAAGTTATTTCAAATGAAGATTCTCTGCAGCGCGTCTATCATTAATTCAATGGAAAATAAGATAAACTAAAATATGGTATTCTTTGTAATCTGTAGTCGGATAAAAATTAAAATTAAAAATTTAAATGCCAACGAATTTTGTTTATCAAGGCTTCTTTTCCTTTATGTTTACCCAATGCCAATAAGGTCGACTACATTTTTTTCATTAAATACTCCAAATTCAAATATTTCCACGATTTTGTATTTTCAGACCCGATTTCTTTAAAAACATCATATCACCTACACCCCTGACAGATTTTTAATGATATTCGCAAAAGCAGCATATAACTTGAAGGGATTTGAATGCAATTAGGAAACAAACTAACATTTAAAAAGAAAGAAAGAAAATTCAAATTGAAATTTTGTTTAATTTTGGAGCAATCGGTTTTTCGGGCGAAACATAGCACTCTTACTGCTTCCCTTGAAGTAATGACGGATCTCAAATTAGCAATGGATAATAGCGAGATCAATATTGTTGTCCTGTTTGAGTTTTCGAAAGCTTTTGATATGGTTAACCATAAGTTACTCCTACAAAAATTAAAATCTTTCAACGTGTAAAGTTCTATCATCAAATGGTTTAAATCCTATTATAATAATCGGTCTCGCAGAATACTTAATACAATAAGTGGGATTTTTGACTGTTCGGAGGTCAAGGGTGGGGTTCCCGAGGGTTCTGTTCTGGCACCCTTTCTCTTTCATTTTGTTCACCTCTAATCTCGGAATGAACTTCAACATTGTAGCTACCACAAATATGCTAACGATGTTAAAGTATGCTTATCGGGAACGATTTCTTCTCTAAGTAGATTAGTTGTTCTAGTTCAGAAGGATATAGATCGCTTTACCCTCTGGGCCTGGTAGAATGGACTCACTCTTAGCCCGGGCTCGATTTTTAGATATTAATTTTGTGTTGGAGACACGCAGCCTCGTTATACACGCGCAATAACAGACACAGCGAAGAGAAGTCAAATAATATAATATTGAAGACAATTTGTAGAACATAATTCAAATAAAATTGTAATTTTATGATTGATTATTGCTTTTCAAAATAAGACTTACACGACGAAATTACTTTACTCGCGATTTCAGAAATTGAAAAGATTTTTTATGATTCAAAGATTTCAAGCGATTTTCAAAATTAAAATAACATTTTAATGGATTTATTCAAATTTTATATAATGATTGCATCATGCTTCCAGTCATTTTTAAGAATTAGGCAAGATTGGGTGGGCTATTACGAATTACGTAGATCAAAAGATTGATTATTTTAAAAAACCATAAGACCTGGCAGAAAAAAGGACTTTTTTAGAGACGTTTATTTTCAATTTTATTCTATGTTCAGGACCTCAAGTAATTTCTTTAATGAATGGTAAATGGAATCCAATATTATATTTATCACCAGCACTATTTTATTATTACAGTTACGAAAATTTTGCAAGCCACCTCAAACATTTGATAATCAGATAGGAATAATGTGATTTTCACGATCAAATTAGATTGCTTAAAATTTTAAATTAGATATATTAGTATCTCAGAAACAATTTCAAGATTCATTTTTTTTAAATGTTCAAATAACCAAACTTTTCAATTTAAAAGTGACGATTCTCTGTCGTAAGTGTGCCACTGATTTATTTTAAAAGTATCTAAACTCAAAATAATATAATTTTTCATCCGAAGTCTTATCAAGACAAAAATTAAATAATAGTCAATTATATAAACGAATTTAACATTTTTTTATTTTCCAAATTTAGTGTTTGAGCCTTTTGCTTCACCAATTTGTGGCGCTCATGCCGTTTTAGAATTTAATACTTTGATATTCAGGACTAATTGAAATGTTTAACTTTGTTACTTATAACCTTTTAGGATTTTCAGCTTTGCGCTTACGCCTTTTTTCTGTGCCAAATGTTAGCGCTAATGCCATTACTGGATTTCAAACTTTGGCGATCATGCCGTTTCATACGACAAACAGACCGACGCCCGTATGAAACCACATCAAGATATTTCGTTAATTCAAACATGAAAAATAATTGTTTGCCTCTTACAATTCGTTTGAAAAAATGGGCAAATTTTAAACATTTTTCACATCTTCGAACATTTCGTCGAAGTTCAATGAGATCACATTCGTCCGTGAGCGAATATTAACAATGGGGTTAAAGCACTTAGTATCATACAGTAATTCGTCACACCGATAAACGCACAGCGCAAAATTCATTGAACTACAAGTTTCGAAGCTTTTCGTAAAGAGTGCAATAACCGCGCGACAAACATTAAAGTTTAATTTTTATTTAGTAGCAAAATAAATGCTGCCCGCGCAGTAAGGTATAGAAAATAAACCAATAACCCATATTTTCCAGTAAATTTCAAAAAAAATTTTGTGCTTATGGCCAACGTTTCAATCAGTTCACTGCAGTGAATTCTACGGATGGTTCTGAAATACTATAAAAAAGAGCCATAATTAAAAAATGTCAAGGTGTGCGATCAGCGAATTCTTCTGGATCATTGAAAAGTGGAAAAATAGGGCGGGAATTTAGGCACATTTCAATTCGCGTTAGGAGAGTAGCAAGAAAGGCATCCTGCTTATCTACCCCAATATGCATGAAGGGGCGTATGCGAGGTTCATTCTAGACCCCCGTGTAGAGATCTAATATAAGTATGTACATCTATAATTTCATTCAGGTGATGCCGTGGTAAAATTATGGGATTCTTCTCGACAAAGTTGATACGAACATGCCGTAACCTTACTCCTAATCGTAAGAGGCCAGTAGAATCCAAAAATGGATTTAATTTATTCAAAGATGTTTTTGAAATTCCCTCTTTTTGGCTCAGTCTTCAGTTCAAGCGAGAAAGAACTAACTTTAACAGATTTAATCCAAAATATTTCGGCTTTTCCGATTTCAACCATACTGAGCGAACGAGTCAAACATTGACGCTTAGACTTTAGGAATTTAGAGTGTTTAAAACAAAGGCATCAACAAACCTCTTCAATGAGCAGTTACTCGGAGTATTTTGGGCTAAGAGAAAAATTTAAACATTGAATTGAATAGACTGTTGATTTCAGTCAATACGTGATGGCATTCTTCAACATGTGGTTCTAAGTTAGATGGTGTCGAGGAATCGTGGAGAGAGTCCCCTCGAAGCACAGTCGGCTGGATTATCTTTAGTAGAGATATATCGCCATTTGGCACGAGGGACAATCGCGTGAATTAGTGAAATTTTCAAGCTACATCGTGTCCATGAGGAATTTTAGCACCTTAGCAAGCAAGGTTGCCCCATATAATTCTAAACGTGGAGTAGATAGGTAATTAAGAGGGGCCACTTTAGATTTAGCTATTAATGATCAAACGTGAGCACTGTTCAAATCTTCACTAAAAATTGTAAGCTAAACAGAAGCGGACTAAGCTTTAAAAGAAGTGTCAGTGAATCCGTGAAGCTCATACTTTAAATTTTCTTGCAGTTAACCAGTACATCTAGGAATTTTCAGAGGTTTCAGTTACTCTAATGTATTGTGATGATCAAAACACGAAATCTGAAGGTCGATAGGCAACTTCTGATCCCAATCAAGCTTCCGTAACCAAAGCTCTTGCATCAACAACCTATTGGGTCATATAACTTATCTATTGCAGAAAGAACGATCCTCTTAGCTGTAGTCTCCAATGGAGGTAACGTTACCTTAAAATGAAACGAATCAGATTCAGGATCCCCAAGTAAGCATCATAAATAAATGTTCCAGGAAAAACTTTTCTTTGTCAGCCAAAGTCTCTAACAAAAAATAGTAGATTAGGCTGTAAGGGCGCCCTACATACCTTTCTGCAGTCCAGGCAATAAGCGCGAGCCATATTTATAAGCAATTAAAAATTAAATCTACTTGTTAGGAATTAAAGGGGTTAGGATCAGCTAAATTCAACTCAGGCAAAGCAGTTTTATTTCGTTAATCTTTTCTTTCAGGGACATATAAGGGGTGAGATAGAGCAATACTAGGGCTTAAATCAGGATTTTAGAATAGTTTTGCTCAGTCTTAAGTGAATTTAACCGAGCTGATTTTTTTGAAGCGCCAATATTAACTCTATCAACTGCATAAACTATTGCTTTAACCTTCTGAAAACTACGTTTCAAACTTTTTATTCCCTCTCTGAAATACAACAAAATTCTGTACCTTGATCCAATAAAACCCTAAATTTAAAAGCTTTATCATTATCAGCTTTAAAGGTAAATTCTGATGTTGCTAGTAATGTTAAACGCGATATATTTGGGTAATTATTTAAGAAATGGAATGGAAGCTCATTTTCTGAGTCATTATTGAGTGCGCATGATTTGCTTTTGCCATCTGAACTACACTACTAGTATCGTTATCTGGTGAAGTAGAAGAACCTGGAACTGTCAGTTGAGAATGTAGAGACGTAGTGTCAGCTGATGGCGATGTGATAGACTTGAAATTATTGAAATGAAGCAAGGTGTTATGTTTCCTACCGCACTTACTACATTTCAGTTTGCTTGTGCAGTGGAAAGAACTATGACCAGGCGTTAAACAATTATAACAACCGTAATGGCAAGTGACAACTTCTTTAGGACCTTCAACCGACAATGTTTTAAATTGACAACATTTAAACAATGTATAATTTTCCTTGGATGAGAGGCATTCGGAGGAGAAAGATTCATTATGACGAGTGGGTCACGTGACCAGATTCATACCTTACCACCACCTTTCTTGTTTCCTAACTTATTGTCACACGAAGCGCCACATCGACTTGAAAACTTGGGATAATAAATAAGAAGCATTAAGAAAGGTGGGTCTGGTACTAAAATTTAATAATTATAAAAAAAATTAATTTCTACAAAAAACTTTTTTCATAATTATACAAATTTAGGAACATACCCACCATTCTCAGTGCGTCTTGTCGTATATCCCGAATTTTCAACTTGATGTGGCGTTTCGTGTGAATATAAGTTGAGAAATAAAAAAAATGTGGGTCAGGTAGAAATTTTTTCAAGTAACCCACTCACCACATAGCCTTAAATACGCTGTAACAAGTGCTATCTTATTATTGTACATAATCCTCAGGAAATACACGTAAATTAATTTCAGAAAGTTTTACAGACAAAAAATGACGTCGAACAAATTGCGATTGACTTGACTATTATCCGCTGTGGTCGTTGAAGCTTGAATTTTTGAATGTAAAATTTTCCATTTCTCCTTTGATCCTAGAGTTTTAATTCTCGATTTTACTGTAGCTAACGTAATGTTGGATTTGCCTGCCTTTATAACATTAGTTTTAGTTCTCAATACGGACTGACAGACTTCTGTGTATTCCAAATCATAAAAATCATAAAAAATAGTTCTATATAGAAATAATAGAAAATACCCTGTAGTCTTAATTTTCACTCCATGATTTTCTCGATTCTTTTTCTTGCGATAAAAGTGATAAAAACAATTTTCTCTGATAATAAAATGTCACAGATTCTCAAAAGAATGTTTAAACCGCAAGTTATAATGATAATTTTATTACATGCCACAAACCAAATTTTAAACATTCACTATCTTGACGCTGTTCTTCCTAGTGCAGCTTTGTCACGAAAAAGTTTTTAAGTTCTTGAAAAATGTTATCTGCCTAAATGTTTTAAATAATTTTTCCTGAAAAAAGAGAATAATTATTAATTTATGTTGTACTTTACACACTAGATATTATCCCGCGTACGCATAATTAATTCCATCCTTAATACGGTTTCTTTACGTGCACCCTTTTTGCATGCACGCGTGCGACTTAGAATTATGATAGGAAATTAAAAAACATAACATAAAAAATAGATAAATATTGCAGCATTCATGTAAATTTTATTTTGCAACGTTATATATTCAATAATAATGTAAAAAATTTTCTGCAGTGTAGCAGTGTAAGGTCTATAAAATTCCGAAGAATCAGCTTACAACATTGTCTTATGAAGCTCCTTGGAAAGAGAAATCGTCAATTGATTATTAGATATTTGTAAAGGATCAAATTAAAAAGATACAAAGTATACTGAATATTCTTTAGTCAAAGCAATTCATATCACAAAGTACCACAGTGAACGTCAGGAATAAATTTTATCTTTAAATTGGATAAAAGTGCTGCAGCACGTTTATCCTATGAAATATAAAATTTATCTGACGAAAATATTTATATGATATACGTCAAACGACAGCGTCTGGGTTCACCGAAAAAAATTTCTGTATACATTGGAAAATGCCCTTTGCTTTTGTTGAACAAACCTTTAGTTTTTGTTGACCCTTATGAAGATGTCAAAAATTTTCAATAAACACTATAAAGTATAATCTAACCAAAATGCAGCCTATCTATCCAGTAAGTGTAGGTGCATGATTTTCTGGTTAAAATAATTTAAATAAAGTGAGATGTTTCAAAAATTAATGCAGCAAGGATTGTCAAGGTTTTGCAAGAAATTTTGTCAGAAAACCTAGAGGCAGCCGTTTAATATATCACAAATGTCAAATAAATATTTTCGTCACATAAATTTTTTCTTTCGTCGGATAAATCTTATCTTTTGTCAGATGATTTTTATATTTAGTCAGAAAAAAATGCTACAGCTTTTTTTATCGAATTTAAAAATAAAATTTATGCCTGGGGTTTACTGTGACGTCAAAAGGTTTCAGATTTCATAATATTATTCCGGCATCAAAACTCAAGAAACCTAGTAGTACGTCAAAATATTGAAAATTTAATTTTAACCCGATTAAAGAGAATTGATCAAAGTTATTTTTATGACTGGTGGTTTAAACATTCTTTTGGTCCTGTGTGGGCTTTTTAAAACGTAATTATTGTTGATTTTTTTAAAGTATATTTTCATGTTTAAAAATTCTTGACATTCTCAAACAAATAAAAATCGCAAGTGACGAAATCGAATTTTATTAACATTGGTCTTTTCGATTATTTTTCGAGTGTATTTCTCTGATAAAAAAGTCCCACACGTTCTTAGAAGAATTTTTAAACCGCAAGTTATAACGATAATTTCATTAAATTTCGCAATCCAAATTAAAAAAATTCGCTGTATTTCTTGTTGTTTCATTTAAAGTAGTTGTCCATGTATACCTTCGATAAGCGTAGTAGTTACATAAACACAGCATTGGCGTCCAGCTTCAACTTAAACACACATGCTTTGACTAATTTGTTTACATCACTTTTAATAGATAATTATTCAAAAAGTGCTTAATTTTGATAGTGTTGTGAAATTATCATCAGTATTAACTTATTTGTCAGTAAAACATCTAAAAAACACTTTCGCACCTTTTTACAACTTTGCCTCAAAACGTACAATCTGAGTTCCTGGTATAAAGGCTAAGGAAAAACGTCTTCTAAAAGAGACAGTGAAAAAAATAAAAATAAAAAAACTGGTGACCAATGATATGTCGTAAAAAAGAAGAATGAAAAAATTATAGTATTGAGAGCATGCAAGCTGCTCTTATTGCAATAAATGATTGCGCGCGCCATCAGCTAATAAGTGGGGATAGCATAAGACCAATGCACTCTATAAATTTATTGCGATACCGGTAACAGGTCTTTTTGCTTTTCTTTCCTTGAATTACCAGGACTTCTTACTCGATGAACTACCAGGATAGAGTCTCTTAGTTCATTCATCAACCTGTCATTGAAGACAGAGTTTTAATTGAAGAAGCTTCATTCAACAAGCACGCTACTCATAACGGATTCTCCTACACTCATTACAAACTTCCGTCAACTGAACTATCCAAATTCATCAGAATTCGGATAGTTAGGCGTAATTTTTCGGGAATTTAGTTTTTTTTAATGCATGATTGTAACAACTTTGCACTCCACGTTTATGTGGAGACCTCGTTGTGCACGTTTAGATTTTAGGCTGGGGATTTTAAATATATAAAAAATAGTGTGCGCAATTTTACTGTAACAACTTTACACTTTATCTAGCGATAAAGACACCTCTTTGTGCATGGTTGTGCTAGCTATTAAAACTTGCATGGGCATGTTTACTTTGAATTTTTATAAAACTGGAATCAGAAAGGAACTCGTAACGACGTCGCACTTAATTTAAATGATAAGACCTCGTTGTGCGAGTGAAATTTAGGAGAATCTAGAAAAAATTGGATCTAGAAATATGTAGGACAATCAGAAAGTCAGTACCAAATTTAAATAAAATAAAGTTATACTTTCTCGTAACGACTTTGCACTAGAGGTAACTTTTAAGACCTCGTTGTGCGAACAAAGTTTAAGCTCATTTATAAAAAGTCAAATTTAAACAAAATAAAGTTGTACTTTCTCGTAACGACTTTGCATTCAACGTAAATGTTCACACCTCTTTATGCGAATAAAGTTCAGGCTTATTAATGAAATTATCCAAATTTAAATAAAATAAAATTGTATTTTCTCGTAATGACCTTGTACCTTATTTAAACATGAGGACCCTGTTTTGCGAAAAAACATAAAGAAAATTTACACATTTAAATTATGCCAAATAATTTCAACTAGATCTTATGAGAGAGATCTATCACTAATCCACGCGATCATCTCTCCCTCGAGTGAATCCACAATCTATGATTTTTTTTACGATTTAAAATTTCAGTAGAAAATTTTACTTTAAAAGTAAGATCTACTTAGAGTGGGACGATGGTCGTGGGGGCTAAAGCGTAGGCTTTGGATCCACTCCTTCGGCTTGCGGGTTCGATTCCCGCCTCGCACTCTGGAAGAGTCTCGG
>NC_046657.1:69775435-69787026 GCF_010883055.1 Belonocnema kinseyi
CCTTCCACCACCAAGTAAGTGTGTAGAGGGTGTGTAAAGGAATAGAGAAGGTGTAAGAAAAATGTAAACCCTTAGGGGACACATTAGAAGCTTCCATTCCAAGTAAGATCTACTTATTTTCTTGTGGTAAAAATAATTTTCAAGCGTAATTGTAAAATGTTAGGGCTAGTTATAATATCCTATCAGTATTGGAATCAATGTATTTTGTTGGTTGCAATTTTCTGGAAAGCATAAAGCAAACGCATATTGAACGGATCTCTAAATCAAAAGAAATACATCTCGACTTGAGAAAGTAAATGCCGTTTTAATTGTAGTGGCCCTTAAAGTAAGACGAAGGCCTATGTCTCGCCGCGCAGTGGGGAAAAACTACATTTTTTGGTTGAAAATACGATTCCGGCTAAACCTGTAAAACGATTTAGACATTTTTTTTAAAGCTGAAAAAATTTTAAAGAAAGTTGTCGAACCTGATGTTTTAAAAGCAAATAAATCTGACGAAATTGTCAACATTTCATACATTTACATGATATTAAGATTTCATAAATAGGTTTGATAAACAAAAGCATTAATCAGGTATTTGTCGTCAAAAAATAAGTTTTTTTCTATGACAATTTAAAAAAATTAGGAACGTCATGAAAATTTCAGAACAAGTCATAATTTGTTATCACATTTCATGATTTTTCAACAAATTAATAAACAAGTGCATCGTTTGGGCATTTGTCGACGGAAAAACTCGTTTATTTTTCAATATAAATCCTTTTAATTAGGAACTTTACGATAATTTCGGTAAAATTCATAATAAGTTGATTGATTTTATGTTTTTTTTTTTAATAAATCTAATTAAAAAGTGCATTCTTCGGGCAATAAATAATTAAACAATACATTTAATAATTTTAATAAATATCTTCTATAATATATGAAAAGTTGGAACTCTCACGAGTCTGGAAAAGGTTTCTTTCCCAGAGTTGATGAGCTAATGCGCATGCATTATGGTACGCGGCTTTATACCAAGACATTATCTTATCTCCATGAACCAAATGTTAATGATAATTCTTGTTGCAAATCCTTCATCTTTAAGCAATTGTGAATAATAAAATTTTCTACGATTGAATCCTATTTTTTGTTTTTGTTCAAGGGGATCGTCCAAATTTGTTTCTTCGATTTTTTATTTTACTTTTAAGAATTCTGCTCATGAATTTGATTATTGGATGTTAATAAGGATTTTAAATTTGATTTTACTCTCATTTGACATAAAAAACGAATTGTTCGTCAACAGATACCCGAATAATGCATTTTTCTATTAAATTTGTTTTAAGGAAAATAAAATTTATTAAAAAGATATGGATGTCGCTAAAATTATCACGGAGTTCCCAAATAAAAGGACTGGTATTGAAAAAAAAACGAATTTTTTCGTCGATAAGTGCTCAAATAATGCATTTGTTTGATAAAATCATCAAATTCATCAACAAATTTCGAATTTTCTAAAATCATTTTAGGTGGTTTATTTTAAAAAATTGATATGGAAAAAAAACGAATTTTTCCGGCAGGACATGCCTGAATAAAGCATTTGTTTATTATATTAACAAAAATAGTCTTAAGAGAATTTGTTAAAGTGAAAATATTACTTTCATTCAAATTTCTTGCGGTTACAACAATTTTCCTATTATTTACCAGCACCGGGAACATCAAACAGAAAAAATGGTCATTTTTTTCATTATATTTATCTAGAAAAAAATTGAAGAACTACATTAAAAATTAGGCTCAACAACTTTCTTTGAAATTTCGTCAGCTTTCTTTAAAAAAGCATCCAAATCTGTCCACTACTTTAGCCGGAATCCTATTTCTTGAACCAAAAAATATACTTTTTCCCCATTTTGCGCCGTCTTTGTGAAATCTTCCCAAACAATCCAAAATCTCTGCCGGCTTTAGCTTCTGTGCCGGTTTCGAGCTTGTCTGCCGACATCTAGTCTCTCTGTTGGCACTTAGCAACTCGGCCGATGGACAACTGCTCTGCCGACTCATAGTTTGAACATCCAGTTGAGGTAACCCTAGGCGCCTTTACAATATGTCCATAAGAACTACGGGTTCATAGGGTTGAATAAAAGACAACTGTAGATGTCTCTCCAACCCATCGACTGCCATCAGGACGTGCCTAGCCAACTTTTTGACGACCACCACGGGGCGTCTCACCTCGCTACACTAGTCTGTTCATTCGCCACTATCCTAGCAAGATCGACGAGCCTAAGGAGGGTCCGAGGAGTACGCCATTGTGTCAGAGCGAAATTTGCGGCAGTCTGGAATAGCCTGATACCCCTATATCTGAATCAATTGTGATCACTTGTGATCCACCTGAATATAGAGCGAGGTATCCTGTTCTACCCTGTTGCACCCAACCCCGACGGCTACAAATTCTGCATCTGGACATGACCAGGAATTCGCCACCCACAAACTGCAAGTACTTGCCCCAACGAGGAGTTCTTCAAGACATTCTATAAAATCGCATTAAAGGGTGTGGAGAAACCGGATGAATGGGTGCGCACATCACCTCTTAAGGGAATTGCCTATCTGCTGAACTTGGCGAACCCGAATAGCTTCTATCGAGAACCACAGGAGAAGTCCTTCATGTTCCAAACATTCTTGAGCGATATCCTGCAAGCGAGTATGTTGAAACAGTGTCTTTTGAAACATATTTTTGAAAAATGTACAGACTAGAAGAATTTTTTAGGGGACTTTCATCAAAGTAAGAGGAAAGAGAACTTACCTCCAGCCCCCGCACAACCGTATCTCCTTGAATTTACCTCCTTTAGGATTCTCTGGAGTCTATGTGCTGTTAATTTAATTTGAAAATATCTAAACTGAAATATAATATTCTTCTTGGACCAAAGTATGGTCAAAACGTAAGTAACTGGTAATCAACTTAAATGGGAAATTAATTTTTATTCAGTCCCTAATGAATTTTAAACGAATAATTTCCACCCAAAAATTCTGAACTTTGACAACTCTTATGGTAGGAATCTCTGAAAACTGCCCACGTTATTAAAATATTGTTGGAAGAAAATTTATAAACCTTTTTGAGTTGAAGAATTGTATGTATTATGTATTATATTTTATCTCATATTACACATTTTGGCCGAAAAATTGAATCTTCTTTTTTTTAAAAAGCATTCTCTATTAGTAAACTAGAACCTGTGGGGTAATGCAAAATACCTGACCAAGGACATCATCCATCCTTTTTAGGTCTTGAAAAGTATACCAAAGGTAAATCCAATCAGCTAATTTTTTCGAATGTCTCCGTGTAGAAAGAAAGCGCAGTAATCAGTGAGTTCAAAAACGTCGAATTTTGAAGAAATCGGCGACATTGAATTTTCACATAAAACCAAGACCTTCTATATGAGGTGAGAATTTCGTCATTATAATGATCATAATAAAAAACGTGAAATGATATAATTATCTGCGAAGGAAAATCTCTACAATATTAAAGTCTTTATCTCACATCTAGGTGAGATGATAGCTAATTATGTATATATTTGTACTTTGATAATGTAATGAAGCTTCCTTGTAGACGGTTGTTAGTCAAATTATTCACTGAATCATCAATCAGTTTTTTCTCTACTTCGCGAAAATGTGGAGTTTCTATACGTTCTTTTTCACTTTGGCGGTCATCTTTAATTCTATTGGTAAATAAAATAAAATAATATATTTATAATTCTTATTATATTTTGTATAATGCATGCATAATCACCACTTTTTCCAGGCCTATGGAATGAATATAAAGTGACCCTTTCCATTCTATATTTATACAATCGCCATTTTTGTATTTACACTATACAAAACAGAGATTTATGTTTTAAGATTGAATTTGTTCGCATCCACGTACAAAATTATGAAGTCATAGATATTAAGGGCCATTACATACCCCGCGAATTTCAAACGCAACACTTGAAGTCGATTCCTACAATTTACAATAAAAACATACACTCATTACTAATTTCCCCCTTGTCTACTTTGGTGCACGCTATTAAGCTTACCATAATCCCACGTGAAAAAATTGTACCGAAAACGTTCAACGGAACTCAATATTGAAATTCAACAAACATTTCTACAAACTAATTTTGAACTAAGTTTGACTTCCGGTGATGAGCTGCGCTTTTAGAAATCACACTCTGGATGAGATACCCTTGCACCAAGTATACAAACAACATCTGCTTTGAGAAAATTATGTTACCCAGGTCAAGACTTAACACCAACTGTGAGTTTCTTAATGACGCATGATTGAACCAATTCCCTAGGTGTAAAAAAACACATCTTTAAAGAAATCTGGGTTTTGCACTATTTTTGGGACCCCAGAGTGAGTTTTAAACTGCAGTGACCCTAAACTAATGTAAAAACTAGACTTTCGAAAGGGGAGCGTGTTTTTCACACGTAAAGCATTGGTTCAACCTTGTGTCTTTGGGGAACCCATTCCAGGGATCCTGCAGTACTGTAAAAAAATAGACTTCAACGTTAATGTGTTTCTTACACCCGTGACTTGAGGTAGATTCCGTGTTCTTAAGGAATCCACTCGAGGAACTTTAAAGTGCTGTTAAAATCAGACATCCTCGAAGAACATGTGGGTCTCCACTCAGGGCATTGGTTCAATCTCACGTCTTCGAAGCACCCAGTTCGAGGAACCTAAGATACTACATGGTATCGCGATTTCCCTGAACATGATATACAAATAAGTTGATCAAAGGGGGCGCGAGGGAGAGGCTCTTTGCGGATCAGCGGAGTTGCGCAGTTTACGGTTCGACACTATAAAATGCCAAGCAAAAAGGAGAAGAATAGCTCGAAAATCTCCGATTCCCCGTAAAGGCCATTGTGGCTACTCCGAAACATCTGTAGATCTTGTGAAATATAAGAACCCATTCTCGGGAACTTAATCTACTACAAAAGCCAGGCTTTCATTAAGAAGTCTTTTCTGACTTCCGGAGCATATCATTGACCTCGTGTTCTTGAGGAACTTATTCCAGTGGAAATATCCTAGGGACATGCCAAGGAGAATTCTTGAATGTTGAAAAAAGGGGTCTCAAAAATATTAAAAATACGCCCACTTTTTGCATTTTTATCCGAAATGGCTGGCTAACTTTAGCTTTAGATTATGGCACTATGAGAGTGTACCAGAGGCCAATCTAATAGATAGTTTTTTTCAAAAGTTATCGAGCTGACAGACAGACAGGCAAAAATACATACAGACAGACCGACACATTCGTGAAAACCTATTTTTCGCATTCAGCGGGGCTCAAAACGTGGACATTTGACAATAATGATGGGGGGGGGGGTTCTCACATTTTACACCTATCTTATTACTTCTTAGCTAAAACTTTCTACACAATTATATCAAGTTCACTTCCAAAACCAAAATAATATGTAAAAAACGCTATTTCTTTTAAAGAAACTATAATAAATACAAAAATCCTCCATTGGGGTCACCAATTTCTGGAAACTTAGCGGATATAGATATGCAAGACCTTGAAGATGAAGTTTTAAACAAATCACAATTTACAGAGAAATTTTACTACCGATATTTCAAACTGGTTTCACAAGAATACTTACTCAGGTAGACTTCTACATTTTTACTTAAATCATCCTACTCAACATAAAATTGCAATTATAAAAACATAGACATCGAAACAATATTACCCACTGCCCAAAATACTATAAAGTCATTGCAAAAAATTTAGCTAAATTCCACAATAGTGATTCCTTTCGTATTGATGGAGATCATGTTGAAATATGACACCAAGATTATTATTATTATTATGAAAGATGCATCGCTGAGATTATTTTAACTAAAAAAGAGGGTAACAAGCGTTTAAACAAAAGTTCAAAATTAGATCATTACAATCCTGCTTACAAAAGGATTTTTGAAATTTTTTCATAACTAAAATCATTATAACTAATTTTACTTATATGCATTATTTTTATTTTTGAACATTTTTATTATAAAACCCACTCAGAGAATAATAATTTTATCTCTTATAAATATCGTACCAATACTTCTAGATCTTTAAAAAAACAACCTTTGTATTTTTTCACTTACTACGCTACTGACTGTACTACCTTCTAGCTTGGTATTCTAACGAACTTCAGTGTTGGATAAATTCTGAGCACATGTCTTTCGTACTCACGCCCATGACATTTTAACAATGTTTCTTTTATAATTGTAAAACAGTTGATTTAGATTCTATAAAAACTAGTTTCAACAATTTCACAATTCGCTTTGATAATACAATGCGATTCAATATAGGAAATTTTAATAATGTACTAAAAGATTTTAAACCTCAAAATGAAGGTTTTATTTATCTCTATATTACGAAATATTCTTAACCTGAGATTTTCCCTTGCTTAAACAATCGTTAATTTACTCTTTTCAGTTCCGACACTGATTTGTTATTATAAAATCTAATTTAAGAGACGCAAGAATCGGAAATATGTATTTTATTTTTTTCGTTTCGAAATCTGATGTAATTTTCATTATTTACCTGTGACGTTACCCATCACTCCCTTGGGATAACAGGTAGAGCTGAAGCGTCAAAAATGACTGAAATCAAGCACGTGTCGTAAAAAATTTATTAACTACTTTTTCGGGAAAATAATAATTGTATCATACTTTCTTCAAATTGCCTTGAGAAAAGTTGACATAGGGTGTCCCAGTTGTAAAATATTATATGTTAATTTAAAATAATCACTTACAGTAAAAATTGAAATTATAACAAATCGACGCGCTACCCGAACACATTCTCATCGCGCGCCGGGCACGCGGCTTGAAAAATTAGGCATGTCTAGGGCGCGCGACTACTGGTACTCGCGCTTTGCGCCTGACAATTTGTTTACATCACGCTACGCACTGGGTCTTTGCCCTTTTCCCCCATTGGTGCGTAGACCTTTTAAAATTAAGGATCAAAGCATCGCCAACTGTAATTTCCTAATTGTGAATTCTCTTCTGCTAAAACTCCTTTACCGTTAACAAGCACATTCTTATTACGTATCTCGTGCTTCACTCAGAAGAATATTTGAATCAAACAACAAATTTTATTTGAATTCATATAATTGATTAAAATAAATTTTTTGCTTCAATTAAAAAAAAGTTTATTTAATTCGAAGAAATGGAAACTGTTTGCAATATTGATTGAAACAAATAATTTGTATAGTACAATTTGTTTAAATCAAATAAAAAATTGACTTTTATAAACAATTCATTTGTTTAGAATCTGTTTATTCGAATTCATGAAAATATCTATTTGATTCAAACTTTAAATTATAAAAATTATAAAAATTAATTGATCATGTGATTTATTTGATAGAATTTCTATTTTTTTCAGTCTTGTATTATTCTAAAGGTTCTGATTTACTATGACAATATATATTGATTGAAAAATGAACACAATATCTCTAGTTTAGAAACTACTTGAAGTTTAGGGTTTTTACCGTGGATATAATTGAAGATTTCGGATGTAAGTCTTTTTCAATCTCATTATTCTAATTTATAATTGTTCAATACAGAAAGGAGAAGCACAGGGTTAAAAATTAACCAGAATTAAGCATTCGGGTTGAACAAGTGTTTCTGCTTTCACATATACAATGATATTTATGATTAACAATAAACAAATTATCGAGATCATATACCATTTTTTTGCCCCAAATGCAAACTTTCATTACTTATTATTTTTGGAGTTAATGTTTTTGACCAGGTGAATGTATTGATAAATGTGATGCTAATTTTTTTGTCTACATAGTCTAAAATAAATACTTTTGTAATATTGATTTTTGAAATGGTGAGCAAAATTCTGTCTAGCTTTGCTGGAGTTCTATTTCTATTCTATTTATATAGATCATGTCTAACTCTATTATATTAAATGTATATTATATTCATTTCTGCACCTTGGTTTAGGATGCTTATTTAGATGCTGCAAAATATAGTACAAATTTGTATTTGTAATGCTTACTATAGTATTTGTTTCTTATTTTTCAATACATTTTATTTTTAGCTACCCTGAAAAATGCTTATCACTTTAAAAAATTAATTATTTAATTTCTTTATTTTCAATTTTTTACGATTCAAGCTAAAGCTACGCATTCTAGCGCACAGTTATTTCAAGTAAATTTGTTAATATAATTTAGGCGAAAGATTTATTAAGTAAAATATTATTGTTGCGTGTGTTCTGTTTCCAAAAACTTAAGTCTTTTTTAAGTATATTTTTATAAAAAGAGTTTACACAAAATTTGTGAATAGATTTTGGTTAAACAACTTTTGCATTTCATTTTTTTTTCGTCTTTTGTTCCATTTTTCAAAAAATTTAATCTTTCTATTGTTAATTTCGTTTAGGATTAAAAGGAAATCTACTTTCCTTCTCTAAAAATTATTAATGACAAATAATTAGACCCTTTTTAGGGGAAAACCTTTTGCCTATTCACGCATTTAAAGGTTGTGTTTATTTAAAAATTTAATTTTATAATTTTCAGTGCCGTTTTTACAAAGAAAGAAAAAAAGACTTATTCTATAAAAAAGTTATTTATTAAAGACTTTGTAGATCTTTTGTAGGGGCACATTTTCGTTAATTCATCTTTTTTCTTATTTTTCTTGGGCTGGTCGTAAAATTTAATTTTTTGTTTTTTTTTTTAAATCGAAATTAGAATTTTCGAGTATCCATAAAAATACACTATGATCACGTACGCTGTACGCAGGACGATATAGTATAGAATGTTATGAATGTGATGTTTGATTAGAACCTCGCGCAATGGTGCGTATTTCTGAAGAACTGGATGCGCAAAAGTGTCAGATCGCAATTCTTCGTATGTGGAGTAGAACAGAATGCAGACTGTTTAAGAATAAATGTAATTTAGCACAGGAGGCATAGTTCTTGCATATTTTGTAATCGGTTGGAAGGGTTTGTAAGACTCTCTGTCGAGTGCCGGGTTAATATTTTCATTAAAAAAAATATCTACGTCCCCGAATCAGCTAGCTGCTGTTTTTAGCATTTAGACACTAAAGGCTTTATTTCGCATATTTTTTTGGAAGGTCTATAATTCGTAAATAGGCCTTATGCACAGAACTGCAGAATTTCTTGCAGATTTTTCTTCAATCAGCCAGAATTGATGAGCCTGGTCTTGACAATGAACTCACATATAACGCTGCCAATAATGAAGTTTTATGAAGAGAAAAGAGCAGTTCAAATATAAATCAAGCAATTTTTATTCTTGAAGTATGCAAAACGAAGGGGTGTACAAATTTGTGATCGAAAAAATGTATAATATGTACATACTGATTTATAAATAAATACCCTGTTATTTGTAAAGATTCTGGGTTAGACTATGACCTGCACGCATACTAATAAGTATAATAATGCTTTTAATGGGGATCAAGAAACCTCTCATGATTTCCATGCATTTCGTGCGAGTAAGACAAATGATACCTTAGAAAAACAAGTCCTAATTCTGGAATTCCTATATTGGGTGAAAACTATTCTGTGAATGTTACAAAAACGGTCGATACTTTTAACCTGAACATCAATGATGAATCTAACTTTAGTGCTTGTAAGTTGTAACTAGGTTTTCCAAAATCCCGTGCGTTTACCGCTAACACGGCCTGGCCGAGAGTGGCCCAGGTGGGAAACCTAGCGACAAGACGGCTGCCACTTATGTGCTCGTCACACTTGAATAGACCAAGTCCGTGGGTCATACACTTCTGAGCTACGAGCAACCCTCGAAGTTCCTTTTAATTTATTTTGCGCTAAGTTGAGTCCACGCTACCGGAACCTCCGCCTTATGCCACTGAGAAAATGTTTCACAAGGAATTATAAAGAAACGTAATCAACATTTCTTTCACTATTTGCAGCTCTATAATAATAATTAATAATTAACTTTAATGATCTTAATTGAAGTGGTTTTACGTTAAAGCATATCAACATAAAATATTTACGGAAGGGAAAACGAGCAAATGGTAAAAGGAAAAATTGGAAAGGTGGAAAGGGGAAGAGAAAAGGAAAATATGAAAGGGGAAGTGGGAAAAATAGAAGAAGGGCAAAGTAACAGCAAAAGGGTGAAAAGGGGAAAGAAGAAGGCAACTTGCAAAGGGAAATGGGGAAAATAAAAAGTTTTAGTGTGTGCAAAATGAAAGAAGTAGTAGAAGCACAGAAGTGATAGAGAAAAAAAGGGATTAAAAGAGTCAGTCAGGGAGCGAAGCGAACGAGAGCCAGAAAAGAGGAAGCGTGAATGTTACCGCTATCCTTTTTTGCAAGTTCACACTATGCCATAAGAAGTTGTCAGTTCAAAATTATACTTAACATTTTCAAAAATTGCATCGCTAAACTGAACAGTCTCCCTTGTCCTGAGTTGGCTGTTTGTTCCTTTCACTTATGATAAAAAAATTGCAAGAACCCCAAACATCCTTTATCTGCTTCCTATGCTTGTTTTTTAAAGGAGGGTAAAAGAAAAAGCATAGTGGCTATCAAGGCCGTAAAGCTACTTTGCCTCGTGTGACTGCTACCCTCGCTTCGATGGAGCGGCAAGGACACACTTTTTAAAATATCTTCATTACGCCCTCGATACACAATATAATGTTTCGTCTAAAAACTTTAAACGTTGACTCTGCTTATCGTAACAATCCCGAAAAAATGTCTAGGTTATTATAAACTTGATCAGACAAAATATGTAGACCTTTTCGAGATAAACAACTGAATGCATTACAGCTATATTTGATCAAAAAGGCATCACTAAGGAGATCGTCCATCCTCTTTAGGCCTTAAAAAGTATATTCAAGGTAAATCCAATCTCCTCATTTTTTCGAATGTTTTAGCGTTGACAGAAAGCGAAGAAAGAGATAAATAGTAGTACAAACTATTGCTTCTCAGTCACTAATTCCAAAAACGTCGAATTTTAATAAAATCCGCCAAGCTCAATTTTCATATAAAACCAATACCTTCCATTTGAGATAAGAATTTCTTCATTATAATAATCATAATAAAAAATGTGAAATGATATAATTACACAGGTCGACAATATTTTAACCCAGAAACCAGAATATACGTTTCCGAAGGTTTTCTGTATACTGAATCCGAATCTGAGGTCCAAATTTCTCAATTTAATCTGGTTTCAGAGATATCCTAACCTAAAAGTGAAAAAACCACATTGTTGCCTATATGTCACTGTTTTTGCACTTTTAAGTTAGGATATTTTAGAAACCAGAGCCAATTGAAAAATTTGGACATTAGATTCATATTCAACGTACCAAAAACCTTCGGAAAATTATATTCTATTTTCTTGCTCAGAGGGTCGACCTGATTTTGTTAGCCGATGTTATCTAAGAAGGAAAATCTTGAAAATAGCAACGTCGTTATCTCATATATATGAGAGAAAACGAATTCTTATGTATATATTTGTATTCTGATGATACAATGGAATATTTTTTCAATACAGCTGTTAACCAACTTATTGACTGTAGCACTAATCAGTTTTGTCTTCACTTTGGGAAAATGAGGATTTTCTATTCAATCGTTCTTACTTTGGCGGTCATCTTCAACTCTATTGGTGAATATAATGATAAAATGTATATACTA